>NW_027248278.1:8862811-9092811 GCF_041260155.1 Ptychodera flava
TTTATATCACTGAACTTTTCTATGCTCCTATGACAAATAATATTTTCATTATAGACGGTATAAGTATCACTAAGACGTTTCCTGCAACCTAATTATACAACAATGTTTGATTTGTTTGATACAAATTGCAAACACTACGACATTATGAATACAAAACTTATTGCCCAAAGTGCAACGTCTATCACTGCAAACCTGGTTGTTAAGTTTACTTAAGCTCTACGTGGCCTACCTCTTGGCAATATTTTGCAACTGATGTAAACAAATCAAAAAATTAAAAGTATTGATATAAATGTTATCTGAAGATTGGAGATAAGGAAAGTGTCTATAGCACTGTTACTCATACATGAAATGCGTTCTCTAATTTAACCTGCCATCTTGAAGAGAATTTGGCCGCTGCGAGCCTAAGGTCGCTGGGTAGAAGCCTTAGAATGGCACACCGCGAATGGTTTGTGCATAAATTTTGTCCCTGTAAAGAAAATAAGAAAGAGTGTTAATTGACATGAACCATAACATTTCTCATGTCCATAATTAATATTTTATGATAGTGAACCCATCTAGTGAACCCATCGAATACATTTTCAGTAATCTTGGGAAATGATCAAATGTTCTTACCTTTAATAGATCTGCCAGCACACACTTGAACTACACCTCAACGCTGTCTCAATGAAACATATAGCTATGGGTCTGTTATCACTGCTCTCTTCGAAAAGTCTGAAGTCTGCTAAACAGAACACAAAGAATATAACAAATTCACATTATGTTTACGGATCCCTTTTCAAATACATTTTATACTTTATATATATATGTATATATATATATACATATATATAGTGACGATGCCTTACAAGGTCTAAAGCTTGTCATTGTGATATATATATATATATATATATATATATATATATATATATATATATATATATAGTGACGATGCCTTACAAGGTCTAAAGCTTGTCACTATGATATATATATATATATATATATATATATATATATATATATATATATATATATATATATATATATATATTAAATGCAAAGGTGCTAGTGTATATATCCATAATTAATACAGTATCGGATTATGAAAATACTTATGTACATATATTTATATGTAGGCATACATTGCTCCTAGACCCTATTTGTCGCTTTCGGCCTTTGTTTCCACTCCATCTAGTCTCGAGATTCACTTTAAACGACGCGGCATAAAAACAGTTCATTTGAAAGTGAATGGTCCTTAGGAGAGACGATGATGTCACTGGCTTCCCTTTGAAAGTCAATCAGTCCAAATATTCCTCTCATGATTGGCCAATGATTAAATGGGTGTTGCTCATAAAACTGCTTATAAACTGAACGTCCTCTTGCTAGTTTTTGAGCAACGCCGAAGGCGACGAATAGGGTCTAGGCTAACATTGCTCCATATATCCACTGTTCATTCAATTAAAATCGAGAATTTGTTCTACACATGCGAAGGACGTTGATCGAGAGAATTTGGCCAAAATATTGAGAGTCGCACTAAGTATACTCATTACGATACAATTAAAAAAATGATTTCGATTAGAAGTGACATAGATAGATAGATAGATAGATAGATAGATAGATAGATAGATAGATAGATAGATAGATAGATAGATAGATAGATAGATAGATTGATTGATTGATTGATTGATTGATTGATTGATTGATTGATTGATTGATTGATTGACTGATAGACAGGCGACAGACATCGACAGACAGACAGACATAGACAGACATATACACACAGACCGAGACAGACAGACAGACAGACAGACAGACTGAGACAGGCAAACGGACACTGAGACAAGCAAACATGCAAAACAGACAGCGCACGTCCGAAGAGGTCTTTTTCATGACCTCTGCCTAAATTAACGTGATGGTCATGTTCATTGTGTACGTATTTCAAAATCTGTTCTAACCGCCAATTTTCCTTTCATTGGCAAAATTTTACACTTCTAGAGAAGTTTAAGTAGTATAGTTGCTAAGATATTTCAAAGTGCATGACAATGCGTTACAGAGTAATCTATTTATATTCATTGACGGGAAATACCTTGATAAAAGATGATGCAATGGTCAAGAAAGTGTCAACACTGATCAAGATTGATCTAGTAGTTTAAATAAGGTGCGATCACGACAGGAAAATTTCATTGCCATGGTTTCATACTAGGGTCGTGAAAAGGGTTAGAATGATTTCTTGCTGATTCGCATATCATATTTTTGTATCACCTTTGCACTAAAGAGAGTAGGTTATCCTTGAGTAAGCCCTAGGTTTTAAAACAGCCAGTGTGAGTGCGCTTTGCCGGCAACAGTCGTCAGTGAATCTGTTCGGGTGTTCATAGTCGACTTAACGTTTAGACCAGACCAACATTTTGAGCGTGATTTAGGTCGGCCCTGAGCGTAGTTTTCGCCTTAACAGATGGTCTACAGTAGGGTAGACTGTTTACTAATGGGCGGGAGGTTCAAATTAAGGGTAAATGTGAACGCAGACTATATCATTTTTATCTCATCACAATCTTGGGCGGTCCAAAGGCGGCCATAGGCCGGAATATGTACGTAAGTGATGGTGTGTTCGACACTACCCGTGACATGGATCTCTGCAAAGAATGGCTAACATTGCACAAACCAACAACGACATTGCATCACTGACCTTAGTGACGGCAAACGACAGCGACTTTTGCAGTCGGTGGCCCAATTCGCCGGAGAAGTAGTGATGGATAATCTTGTTACCGCACAACTTTAAAACTATCACGTATTTCAATACATACAATTTGTGATGCTGCGTCGCTTGTCGCTGTCAATAGTCAAAGTAGTCGGATATATATATACGACAGAAACTATTGTGATCTAACAACCGTGCCTTGTCAAGAACTAGGTAAATCCCTTTTTTGTTTTGTTTTGCTATGTTTTTTGTTTTTGAGGGGTACTTCCCTTTTGAGACGGAAACTTCTATATAAAACTTATAGCATTGCACTTTCATGCGTTTCCTGGTTCACAGAGTTCAGTAATAAAGGTAGCTCGATGTCATAGACCGCTTGTTTGGGATGACCAATTAAGTTTCGCTTGTATTGTTAGCTGTAAGTGCATCAATGATCATACGACCTGGGTGACCCACTTTACAAGGTGTTTACCGCATTCACGACCATGTGATATCGAGGTATTGAATGATCACGAGTTGGCTGTTTTGTTTGGTAGCTGACCCAGGCGCCGATATTTACACTGAAATTCCCATCTCGATGACGAACATGTCGCTGTCACATGTATAACGTTATAACCATTCAAAGCAAGTCATGTGCTTAAATGCAATCCCAGTTAATTATATATTTTCCTTTTAACGAGAGGATTGGGAGCTTCGTCACCAGAGGGAGTACTAGACCAAAGTTCTAGATTTTCTTTGATCGGTTGGTTGGTCGGTCATTTCAGACTAAAACAATGGCTACGATCAATTGTGAGCTTAACCTGAGTCCAATGGAGACTCATTAAACTACGTAGGACATCGACATAATTATTAGCAATGCAGTGCACCGTTGCACTAGTATCGCAACTCTGTCCAGCTTCACTCTGGGTTTTACTGGAGAATAGCCTCAAGCTGTCCTCAAGTTGTCGTACGTTGTTCAGTCCTTACCAGATATCGGAGGTACCACGGGTCCGTAATTGTAGAGGAACACGCCGGTAGAATTGAGATTGATGGCTTTATTTACAGTACGGGAACGCAGCCGGAGTTACAACTTAAGCTCTCCCATAATCGTTTCTCTCTGACTGAATTTCATTTCTCATTTATCACAATTTAAAGTTTACTTTCTTACGTAATCTACCTTACTATAAAAGCAATAAAATTTTAAACTGTGACAGTACTTTCCAGTCGTTTCGACACGATACTATAAAACAAGACTGGTATAAACTTTGAGTCGGTCATCAAAATTTGCCCTTCAAATTGCTACGACCTCATATGTCAATCACAAACATTTAACAAGACACTTGATAAAACCGTCTAGCTCTGTTCTTTTCTCGCTGTCACTGTCGAGAGTAGCGGTCTGTATGTTAATAATTTCAAAGCAAAGCGCCATCTTCTTCATATGCTGAGGTCGGATATTAGATCTAAATAAAGTTTTACTACTCACTTAATGCCCGAATTTTCACCTGAACGAGTGTGTTCCAGTTTACAGCGACAATTAGGTCACCGGCTCATTGAAGCTTGAAAAGGGATAGAGCGGTTGCGCCTAGTGACCTGAAAAACTGAACTATTGACCTTTTGATTGCTCTAATTTTTCCAACCAAAATTTTAGTGCAACATTTCACCAATTTTCATGATTTTGTTTTGCAATTTTCCGATAATTTTTTACCAAATGGACATCACATTTCATGGGCTAAAGGTTTTTTCAAAGTTTGGCAGAAATCTGAAAAAAAAATGACTGGGTATATTTTGTAAAGTTGACAAAAACGCCTTTTGCGCTCAAAGGGTTAAAGTTCCCCAAAGATAAATGTCTGCTGCAGAATGGTTTCCAGTGTTTGTTCATGTCCTGATATCTGATATCGTCATATCCCTCCCATTATTTTGCTCCACCCCTTAGGTATACGTGCAGCTATTAGTAAAAAAAGTTATCGAAGAACTGTAATAATAGGAACAGGGACTATTCATATACGTAAATCTACTGTACACAGATCTAAGTGGTGCTCCACCTTCGTTAACAAAGACCAGATATGTTGATCAAATTGACATAGCGTAGATACGGAAACGATCTGAAAAGACGTTCTCATGAGCACCATCGGCCATCAGCCCCTGTGCCAGTGCGTAGGCCAGTGCATAGTCACCGGCCCCAACGCCAACCACCATTGTCAAATCTTTTAACTTCGGCCCTTATTCCGGAAGGAATATTGAAAACTGAAAAGAGTTAACCTAAATTTGTTTCTGAACAAATCTGCGCGTCAATTACAATGGTTGGACGGTGGAGCAATCGGCATACAGAATCTTGCTGTACCTGATAATACAAATACAGTAACTGTAAAGATACGGTCACCAAAGACAGTTACACGGTCTATTTCCGCGTAACATGTACTAACTGTCCTCACTGCGGCTGAAAGCTATCGACAAAGATATTGGGTGTATAGTTAGTAGTTACGATATAGGTTAGTTTAGGTCAAGGTAGCCTCATTGACACAGCAAGAGCTCAAGATGCGTGTAAATATAGCGAACTCGTGTTAGTATGAGATGACCGTGCTCATAAATGCTACAGTAGGGCAGCTCGGGAACTGGCGCCTCGAAATAGAACGACTTTAAAAAGGCATGTTCTTCAAATTCTTAACATTCTTCAGTGCAATGTAAGCTTACGGTCATATTGCTAATATAATATCACAGCCTTTTTGTTCTCGTGACGAAAATATATACCCGAAATTATATATATATATACATATATATATATATATATATATATATATATATATATATATATATATATATATATATATATATATATATATATATACACACACACATATTAAACAGGGTTTTCTCTCGACTGCACAATTGCGCAAATTGCCCATTTCGAGCTATTTTCTGCTTTTTAAAAGTTACTGTCAGCGCAAAAATCGCGCACAAATCACCGCATGAAAATACGCCCATATGATAGTGATCCAGGCTCACAGTATAGTTACCTTTGAATTGGCTGTTGCTTCTGCCCTAAAACGTCAAGTCTGCCCCCTAATTTTGATGTATGGGACAGAAATTGCCCCTTTCAGTGAACATTCAGAGAAAACACTGATTTTATATATTTATATATATATATATATATATATATATATATATATATATATATATATATATATATATATAATATATATCAGCAAACTGTCATACGTGCTACTGAAAGACGACGTATAAATTCGTATCAGAAAGATTTGAAATTTCAGGCTTATAAAATGAATGTTACTGTTTCGTTTAATCGGACTAATTGAACGCTTGGATTTCCCAAATTTATACAATAAACATCAAAAGTAGTTTTGTTTCGGAAATCCTTAATCAAGCGCAATCAAACACATGGAATTCTCGTCAGGAAAATGAAAATTAACAGTCGAGTTTCAGAACTTCTCGGTCGAGTACCTTTCAATCATCCCATATTACATACACAGAATTCATGGAAAATAAACACTTACAGTAGCGTTTTGACAATTCGTTCAAACACACACAGACGAGGAATTCACATGATAAAATGAAAACTGAAAATTCTGGTTTTCGGAAACCCTTCAGGTACGATTCGAACACTCAATCAGAGGCATATTTTACTACCATAAATAGAACAAGCATAAGATGAATGTTTACAGTCGACTTCATTATTCGTATCAGATAAACGTTTGGAATTTCAGACCTACAAAATGAATTTTACAGTTGCCTTCAATCGGATCAATTAAACCCAATCGGATCAATTGGGTTTCTCGTTGTCGGATCTCGTTCACAAAGATTTATATATTCTTCTCAATAATTATACAGGATTTCACATCTGTAAATGAAATTTTGAAGTTGGGTTCGCAGCATCTCACGCAAGTATGATAAGATCACGTAAATTTTTGGATTTCACAGCAATCCAGTATAGAACAGAGGTTCATCAGAGTGTCCGTTAAGCTACGATTCGGTAGAGTATGTTCCCGGGAATAAATTATTATGATGTCATATTTTGTTTCCCTAATTTGATTTTCTTGTCGTTCATTTCGACTGTTCGTCGCATATACCATCTCTGGTATATCCTGTCGTATTGCCAACGTCGGTTACAGTTCACACAGACACAATTGACCTGTTCTTTCGGAGCGTTGTGTTTGATTCACATCTCTCCCGTCTAACTCTTTTGTTTGATAAAGATAAGCCCGCAGTTGCCTACACCGTAGTCCCAGTGTTTGAACATATCCACTATATCAATGCCATGCCATTGCATATTCACTCCCTCACGGTCGGCTATCAATGTTGTGTGCAAATGGTACTCTTCTTCGTCGGGCTATCAAGCTTCCAAAATAATTCAAAATGGTCACTTACCATACGGGTTACATTAGACGCGCAAACTGACCTATCTTGTCTGGTTGCATGTGTGCGGAATTCGATTGGTCGACCAACGTCATTTTCCCGGCCACTCGGAAGAATTTGTACGTTCCGACGATACGGTTACCAAGCAGCGTGTAATGAGTACTCAAGTTTAATTTTGCCTCCTGTCGATTTATGGATACATGAATATAAATTGTCCACCAGATCTCCGGATTTCCTCTGAACACAGCTTATCTGAGTTTCACCCCTGTTCTTGCCGGTGCGCTCGTTGTTGACATTTCAAAGTTAATCCGGTGACAATCTGGTGACAGGGTCCACAGATTAGTAACTTACCCCTGCTTGTTTTTAACCATTACTCAATCAAACACATCAGATAATCGGCTGAACATAGTTATCAAAGGACAAACACATGGCAGAATAAAGGGGAAACAAGAAATATGCACGCTGTTCCCTAAGGTGCCACAGTAAATCAAAGTACATGTAAATTACTGCCCCTTGCAACGCCCACTGCGCGTGACTCGTGGTCAGGACATGACCTTTTGCAAATCATAATACATTGACCTAACTCAGCAGCACTTGGAAACAATATCACTGATTGCAAAACATCTCGGGCAAATTCTTCGTTAAAGCTCTGTAATTGTGTTTTCACAGGGAAACACCGTACATGCGGCACCCCTTCCCCGTCAACATATTCAACGTGGAATGTTCCACAGTTTGGTTGGAGTGGCGCTCGGTTTCAACACGTATAATTGGCTTCTCGCCTTTACTCATTCAACGTACATGGCCTTTGTTGAGCTTACCAGAATCACGAATCAGATATTTTATTATGGTATATGCAGTCAAGGCTAGCAAGATAAGACTAGCTCGGTAATTTTATTCAAATTATCAGCCCACCCTCAAAAGTTCAGGAACGACGCACTGTAATCTTGAAGCTACATATACTGCTGAAAGTAGAGGCACTGAAAGGACACCGGCGTAGAAAAGGAGCGGGTCCGGAAAGCAAGAACGCTCTTCATGTTTTCGACTCCATTTGTGCATTCAGAAGTCGGACCAGAGGCGCTTGACTTGTCCTTTCTTGGGTTGGTGGTGGAGGGGCATGACACTTGACATGGTATTGTAATATAACGGTTGTACGTGTCGGTCAATTCCCAGATTGCCAATACCAAGGTATATGCAAGGTATCACCGAGCTGTATTTCGAACGACTAAAGGCATGATTTAATTCTCGTTTTCCTGGTAACGTTTACAAATCATTTAACAATATTGCGTATCCGAACATGTAACTTATAACGTTTTTTTACTATCATTATGTGAAATTTATTATGAACGTCGAAATCTTTTGACTTTCAAAAGTCCATCACCGCATTGAGAACAAAATCATCATCATCAAGAACAACTGCAACAACGACAATAACAACAACAACCACCAATGGAGTAGAATAATACAGGAGAGAGTTTTGAGTAACACGCCAGGCTAGGAACGTGCACTTCTGAGTTTCGAGTGTCGCCTGACCACTCGACATAGACAGATTAATTTTTATGTATAGCTGTTATCAATATCTAACTCCAACTGCGTACAAAACGGGATGATACATCTGCCCATATCCTCACGTGTGTTAGCGTGCAGGTCTTGATGCAGTAACTGGCCTAGGAATATTGGTGTAACGGCCTAGGTCGGTTATTGACTAGGGTGGGTACAAAGAGCGGCGGAATGCAAGAACGGCCTGTGTGCTTTCGACGCCATTCGCGCATCTTTTAAGCCGGGTGGTTTGGACAGTGATGTCTTCGCTAGGCGACCGGGTGCCATGCGTTGTGAGTTCGAATCCGATCGAGAATTTACTGAAGTCAATATTTTGAATGTCATGCAGAAGACAATTGCAGAATATAGCATAAATGACACGCGTTCTACACATACGGTAAACAGCAAAGACCTTGCACACACATTTTAAGTCCTGACCAAATTCCATGTGTTTCAACTTTCAAACAGCATATGTACTAACCTCTATCCTTCGATAAGTCGCGTATTCCAAACAATCCAATACAGTCTAAAATGACGACAACAGACTCGAATACGCGACAAAACATCCACCAAAAACCCCGGAAGCTGACAGGTGACAGATGTCTTTTGTTTACCTGTTAAAAGTCCAATGGTTATGCAAACACAGTTATCATAATGGACGTATTTCATATCATTACACAATGATGTTACTTATTTATACACACGGTTTGTTTGTTATTCAGATCGCTGATATGTCTGCGCTCGATCTAATCATGAAAAACGCTTAAAAACCTTTGTTTCCTATTGTATGTAGTACCTAGACTGACCCTGGTCTCATGGCTTTTCTCGGGCATGCGCAGGCTGGCTGGCCAAGTAACGCTTTCAGCCGATGATTTACGCGACAGTGTGCCAGAGTATATTCCTTCATTTCAGGGCTCGAAATTAACTTTTTACCCTGGTAGTCCACTTGGGCTACCATTTGCTGAAGTTGGTAGCCCAGTGACAATGGCTGGTAGTCCATGAATATTTTAGTTTAGGGATACTATACTCATCCGAGCATAAGCCCCGGTTCACCAACACAAAGTAGCAGTAAAACTAGGGGCTTCAACTCGAGAAACCCCATGTTATGTGTCACGAACGCTTAATTTATGCTTATTTATCTACATTTTAACACTTTCTATCACTTTCAAAATCGGCTTACACATCCATGAAGAAATTAATTGTAACTTGAGTAAAGAAAAACAGAAAAAAATATTCATATGATCTTTATGAACTGGCATGCCTTGTTACACCCGAGTCTATCTATACAGAACGTAATACATTGATATTGACCGACAACCATAGATACAAGACAGCGAAACTCAGCCAAGCTAACTGACAGAATGTTTTGTATTACTATTTCAAATCAAACTGATTACACAATCTCTTGATGTAGAAGTGACAATTTTGTGAAATTTCAGCATCAAAACCCAAAAACTTGACACAAGTACGTCTTGTATGCTGCCGATCAACAGCATAGTGTGAACTGGCATGCAAAGACTGCACACAGAAAAGCAACTCAACATTCTAGTATCAAACGCTCAGCATCTTGTGAAAACAACAACATAGCAGTGAAAATTGTAATAGTCACCAGAAAAAAATCTTCACAGATGAAAGGATAATTGCTTCAAACAAATGAAACTACATGTTGACTGCATTTAGCTCGTCCGAAAGTGACGGACATCGCACGCCAAGTATTTCATGTCCCAGGCTTTGGTAGTCCGTGTGGGCTACCAATTCATGGACTTTGGTAGCCCCAGGGAAAAGTTGGTAGTCTGTGGACGCGGGACTACCGCTAATTTCGAGCCCTGATTTTACTGTGTTTTAATATGTATAGCCCACAGACTTTGGGCAAGTCTACGCAGTGTAGTACTTGTGAATAATTATCTCCGGGTGTGCTGTCTTTCTACGCATGCGTTTTTAAATGTAACATGACTAACCGAACGACACGAAGTGAACTGCAAAACTGTGAGAGTTTCCTGATGACCTGTTAATATCAGATGTTGTATCCATCAACTTACCCGTAATTTAGTACCATTCTTTCTGCGCAACCAAACCAGAAGTCCCTCACAGGCTTAAACCCCTGTACCACGCGCTTTCTCTGCCGTGTAAACTTCGGGTGTATTTAGTTGTGGTGTGCAGTGGGTCAACTCGCTTTCATCAAAAGTGGAAGTAGACCCACAGCCAACGTGTTGGTCAATAGAAGGCGTTCCCATGAAAGTATTAAATCTATGTGTGCACTGCCGCTGTGTTTTGAAAAGTGCTGACGACAGTACCAGTCGACCGCCAGCTTCCGGTTCTAAGGTCCAGGATCGCTTGTCACACACATTTGTCGCTATTGCAAATAATGTTAACGTCGCTCACTCTAACGAGAGAGTAGACTTATAATTGTAGCTTTAGTCTAGCAAGCTTCAGGAGATAATTACAGTCAAGTCATATTTTCATTTATCCCTATAAATTATACGCGAATATCGAGCATTGACTACTACAATCAACATATGCATCTTTTTGCAGAGCAATATCCACAATACTATGTCGAGCTCCATAATCCCCCCCCAGCTTTGCTAACCGACGAAACAAACTGATGGATCCGTGGAAGGCATCACCGTGCTACATTTTTTGCATTCCTACGCTTTCATGTATGACAGTGTTATTTGTATCCCCCATTTTCAGCAGTACATTGTGCTCAACGGCTCGGCGTGTCGTCCCCCTACAAGAGAGAGGGCAGATCTAAATTCGAATACCGAAACAGTCCTATCTTTCCAAGATGCGAAATAATCTCTCTTACATCGTCAATCCGTAATATGGGGCTGCTACAACGAACATTCTGAAGATGTTAGGCCTTGAACTATCTTGAAACGGCAAAAATGCAGAAGTGTTTGTCAAATGTTTGTCAATAAAGGGCCAGCATGTTTATGAGAGTTGCCGAAGAAATGTATGCATGAGAGACCAGGATATAAAAATATGAGTGCTACCAGTCGGGTAGGAGCCGTGCTGGTTGCTGTGTCCTTGTAACAGTAAGTAGAGCTTTAGAACAGGTAATTTTGTCCGTGATGTTTAACAATAAGTGGTATTATATACCATGTGTGCTAAAGTACGGTGCGTATGGCAGATCAAAGGTCAAGTCCTGGGCGTCCGTACGGGTCTACAAAAGACCTGTAATAAGACGCTTTCATGTACGAGCTTTTATTCAAATATAGGTCAATAAAATAATAAAACCAAGGCACGGTGCATTTTCTTGTCACTTGTGTGACACCAATAGTCATTCCCAGATCTTACAGTCTGAAGATAGGTTTAAATAATATGAAACCTCATAGTTTTGCGGTACTCACGTGTGAGCTTTGCTATAAATGCATATCCGGGGTGACAGACAAAACGCAGTTCCAGAAACTCAAGTCGCTCTAAAAAGAATATTATCAACGTGGTAAACGGCACGAATTTGAGTGTATGTAATATTGATGCCTCAGTATCATCATTGAACTTAGTAAACTCTCCTGATATGTGATACGGATCAGTATTTCATTAAGAAGTTTCCCTGCCTTAGCCTTGGTTACATAGGCACAGATAGTTTTATAAAGGGAATTTCTCCGATGGAACTGGGCACATTCAGTGACCTTACAGAAGAGGATGTAGAAGAACTTCCGAAGTGATCCGATATTTGACACCAGTTGGCTTGGAGTTGATCTTGATATCCCCTCGGTGAACAAGTAAGTTATAGACAAGATCACGTATGAAATGAATGGTCTTCATATTCTTCCAACATGTCAGTATCTGCTCAAAAGTTAACAGTATCGAGACAATAAGGGCACCAATGGCGCACGTAGCGTTGCAGGGGCGGGCTAGATCATTCCAGCTTTTGTAATTCAAAAGGTCGTAAAAATATATCATGGCATTTTCGTCCGTGGCGTCAACTGAAAACCGCTTCCCTGTCTCAGTATATATCGCAGTTGTCTGCAAATATGCAAGCCGTACATAACCAAAACTATACTCAGTTCTTGCCATTGCCAAATAAATTAAACCTCTGCACCAGATTTCATTCTAATCCTATTAGCTGTTCCTGAAATATCTCACAACCGACATACCATACAGAGAGACAGACAGTCGGGCAGACATCGATGTGACAATAGCTTCCGCTTGTTAACTCGAGAACTAAAATAAAATACACTACCAATGCCATAAACTTCGAGAATTCTATTTCCATCGCATGTAAGAACGATGGCCAATCTTACGATGGGTTACCAAAGAATATATACTCACTGAGAATCATCAGCCGACCAGAGAGAGAGAGAGAGAGAGAGAGAGAGAGAGAGAGAGAGAGAGAGAGAGAGAGAGAGAGAGAGAGAGTGTGTGTGTGTTAAACTTCAGATAATATTTCACAACAGCCATCTGGTACACCCTGCCAGCCTCTTAGCACAGTGTTACAAAGCATTGCAATAGAGTTACTGATATTTCAAGCAGCAAACGGGAGCCGAGGGTAAAACTCAGCAGTCCAATGTCTTGGTTTTTTCAAGTACGTCTAATTTTCATACCGGAAAAGATATTTGCCAAACATGAAAGTTTCCAAATGATATAAGCAAAATTTGAGTACGCATAATGCATCGACCAGAAATGGTGACCACTATCGGTAGTCAGCAGATATTTTGAGAAACTTGACTTCTTGTTTAAGAGACACCCGCCACGTAAAACCAGATATGAACTGAAAATGCTCACGTGTTCAATTATATGTTGCAGTTATGTGTAAATTTGAACCTTTGCCACATGTTTGCAACTTCATTGAAAGTGTTATGATCAACATAATGAATAATATTCACCACAGATTAATTTTAAATCCAAGTATATATCCCCAATCAGGAAAGCTCATTAAAATATGCAAATTAGGAAGTGACTGAAATGTTCTCATTAAATATGCAAATTATGAATTGGCTGAAAGAAATGTTAAATGACTTTCAATAATGTCATATCATAGTATCTTTAATATACAAAGCAGTTCGTCAACTTTGGTCTAGTCAAGACAGATAAATATCCTTAGGAAAATTCATTAAATTTGCAAATACGTATCGGCTAAAGTAAAAATGCTTAATGACTTTTAATGCTGTATCATAGTATCTTTAATGTACATAGCAAGTTTTGTCAATTGGTCTAGTCAATACAAATAAATATCCCTAATTAGGAAAGTTCATTATATATGCAAATTAGGAATTGGCTGAAGTAAACGATGACTTTTAATAATGTTGTTTTATAGTATCTTCAATATATGTTGCAAGATTCATCAACTTCGGTCGAATCAATTCAGATATATATCCCTAATTAGTGAAGTTCATTAAATATGTAAATAAGTATTTGGCTGAAGTAAAACTGCTTAATGACTTTTCAACAATGTTATATCATAGTATTTTCAATGTACATAGCAAGTTTCATCAACTCTGGTAAAGCCCATTCAGATTCATATATCTAATTAGTAAAGTTTACTAAATATGCAAATAAGTATTTGGCTGAAGTAAAAATGCTTAATGAATTTCAACAATGTTATATCATAGTATCTAAAATGTACGTAGCAAATTTCATCAATTTTGGTCTAGTCAATTCAAATAAATATCCCTAATTCCAAAAGTTCATTAAATATGCAAATTAAGAGTTTGATGAAGTAAGAATGCTTAATGACTTTCAATAATGTTAAATCATAGTATCTTCAATATACATACCAAGTTTTGTCAATTTTGATTAAGTAAAATCAGATATATATCCCTAATTATGAATGTTCATTAAATATGCAAATCATCCATTATCTTTTATGTCACCCCTTAATATCTTTCACAGCTGATATATCTTGGTGTGATCAATATTTGTGGCAAATCCAATCAAATTGTGTGCAATTGTTGTCAATATATATCCGTTTTTCTAAAATCATTAATTATGCAAATGAGCAAAAAGTAAGCAAGCCACACCCACCAAAAAACTAATCAGTTCTTGCCGTTTGCAAACTGAATCTATTTACCAGATTTGATTCTGATCTGATGAGCTGTTTTGAGATGTTGAGCTCACAGACAGACAGACACACAGACAGACCGACAGATAGACAGACAGACAGACAGACAGACACACACACAAAACACAGACAGACATCGTTGCGACATATGCTCACGTGTGTCAACACATGAGCAAATAAAACGTAGCACTATAAAACATCGCTGAGTCAATAAACATGACACGCAAAGAAGTCAGTACACAAGACACTAGATAAATGAACACACATATGTAAAGGTGCGACACAATACATGGATAGCTTCGTGATATACTCGTAATTAATGCCATGCCATAATATTTATTGATAATAACTACTGTTTTCAAGTTTCTAGAAACTAAGTATACTAGTTGGTTAATAAATCATTTCATAGATGTGTGCATTTTGAACATAGCATTGCATCCATCCACCTCTAGTTCCGACGGTAAAGTTTAACTGATGTCATTCCAAGAAATATCTCGTATATCAGCCTCAGGAAAGATGTTACTTCGGACGTACCAGCAGATGAAATGGTTAAACAATACATTAAGGATGTTTCACCCAACATCGGTGTGTCAACTGAAAATACGTCACAACAGAAGAGTGTGATATAGAATGTGGCCAACCACTTACATTACACAACAATCTTCCAAACTTATCGACGTATCTTAATGTTTTAGCATTTGTTTGCTAAAACAATTGTTCTAAACTGCCTAACAAAATTGGAGAACTTTCTGGCCCTCTTACTCCACTTATCATGGTGTAATCTTCCGCCTACTTGCACTTTTCTATAAAACAAAACTTCAAATTGCAGACGCAAATCAACTTGAAGACACTGGCTTGAATTATTATATTTGCAAAATGTCACACATAAACTTACATCAAAATCGTCAAAACTATGGAATAGAGTACATTATCCTCATCAAGTGAAGCACAACTGTTTGAAATTTATAATATTTGGATAATTAAAATCCTTAAGAATTTACTTCTAACAATCGAAAAAAGATTTTTAGTTTTTCTACCATAGCATAATACAAGAATAATAGGTTGTTTTTGAAATAATTCGGATAGACCATGTACAAGGATGCCCTTTTCCACTGAACTAAATAATTCACAGAACTATTATTAAAATAAACGTGTCGTGATAACTTTCATATTGTCTTTGATCGTGGCCATGTCATGTCGCGGATTGACAGAAATCTGCAATTGGAGAAAGAAAGAACGACTTAATGTCTTGTGTAGGCTTTTTGATTGCAATTTTTCAGTATTTTGTCTGGCTTTTATCCAACCCGAATCATATGTCATACTTTTATCGATAAATCCATATCATTCATTATGCAAACCAGCGATTCTCTGTAATACATTGTGTAAGAAAACTTAAAAGCAAATTTATACATGTTACTTACTCGCTGTCTTACGAAGATTGGCATTACTTCTGGAGTTTGTTATCAATAACCCGCATCATCCGATGCTGCAAATTAAATACAACTGAAGATTAATCAATTACATTCATTCAACATAGAAAGCATGCACTGTGTGTATTGCAGAATCTATGCCTCGAACATGAAGATTGATGTCTGAAATCTTTTTAACAGTCAGTGAACCTTTGCCACTGATGTCATGCCCACTTCCTGATGTTCTTCAAAATAAGAGAAATGATAAGCAGAAAGTGTATACAACTAAGATGGTTCTATTCGTCGGATTATTTGACATCCATTTTTGTTTTACATAAAATATTTAATGTTTTGCAGAAAGAGGAAAGGATACACTATTTAATGCTTTCCCAGGATGGCAAATCTTATCAAAAAAGGATAGGAGGTTGGTGATATTTATCACTTGAACATTTTGTTCACACATTATTTTGACTGAAGAACTAACTCATACCTAAGGTCTTCCCCTCACAGGCATAATTAAGTATGCTTTAGTGCAAACACGATTGGAACTAATTTGAGGTAATTGGACGCTGAAGTAATGTCGGTTGCATCTGCAAATGCAAGCTCATCTGCTTTCCTTTTTAAATATATAAACTTGTTTTTATGAGTGATTTGTAATATCGGGACACTCAAATAGGGCACTTAACACTGAGAATTTTAAAAAATATGAAGATCCAATTATCCCAAATTAGTTCCAATCGTGTTTGCAAGCAAACGTCATTAACTCCATGTACGTATACGGTAGAATGCGCCTCGGGTACAGATATTCAGACTCTCAAATTTCTACAAGTCTCTATTGATCTACCACTTATGGGGACTCATTTTACAGCTCTTGGAGTAGTAAAATTTTAACTGTTTTTAGTTTTTCGAAAATAAAAAGATTTTTTTTTTCACTTTTATCCATGGAGTTAACACAAGAATGGTGGCCATTTGAATTTCTGATATCGGTAAATTTTAGGTTATTTGTTTCCCTTTTAACAAAACTTAGCACGGTGACCCCTGTTTTATGCATGATTCGGTGAGAGGAAGGTTGGAAGTTTCATTAAGGGTAAGGTAAGGTCTTTCACTTTCGAGGCGCATTCTACCTTTCAGCTATGAACTATCCCAACGGATTAGGTGTCTTTATCAGTGAAGGGAAGACAGGATTTACCTATACATAACGACATTCAATGACATCTGATTAAAATGCCTTATTTCGCTACATAATGTAGAAATGAATGAATGAATTGTTCTTCGAATCTCTACGTCATTGCATTGAAACTGAACGCGCGAACATTTCTGAGGCCGTGAACGCACGGTGGTTCAATGTTCTAAATCATACCATTCAATGTTCTAAATGTATACTGGTGCGTGAAGTGAGCAAACAAAATGACCATATTGAAGACATTGTTATCAGGGATTGTTTTCATGCGATTGTGAAAGAAAATAAATAATGTGTATATTTCTCACCGGCTGCCATGACGACTACCTCACAGAGTGAAACAGAATTACCATGGTCGGACTGGATGCTGACATAACGACCTATGATAGGTGCAATACAATCGACCGTTGTGGAGTCCTTCTGAAGTTTTCTTGGAGTCAATATTTCACCACATTGATATTGCATCTCAACATTTTCCTTCGAGCCGACTCTCACGACAGCGTTTACGAGGCCAAGATCTGTCACAGATAGAAAAATAGAAATAGAAAATAGAAAATTCTACCATATTACATGATTAGGGTAATTTCAGCTTCGTTAAAAGTTGCCTACAATACATCCAATTACCATAAATAATATGTATGTATCACAATTCTTCTATTGTTTAGAGAGTACTGATATGAATCCATATTTTAACATGTTAAAATATGAATCATATTTTTACATTAACTGGAACTACTTACGGCGAGGTGTTCGCGTACATGTAAAAAAAAAAAAAAAAAAAAACCCCCAAAAAACAAAAACAATAAAAAAAAAAACCAATGCTGTTGGACGAACAGAAGTTATAGCACTTGGAAACGTCATTTATAATTATGGTCAAAATTGTATTTATTTGCTTTTATTTGCTTTCAGTTTTTGGGCATTGTTCTTACCTACAAGCACAATTTTACCAAAATCAAACGAAAAAGGACGAATTGAATATTAGTATGAATTGGAACCAATACCTTCCATCGTTCAAGTTCCTGTACCGTGTTTTCATGTCGTCTACGCAACTGAACAGTACGTTCGTAGTAAACAACATGCAACTTGACAGAACCGCCAAAGGACAGAAGATGATGTAACGATTCCTGTAGTTGCACTGACTGGTAGGTCTAGTTTATAGACATTGCATTCGAAGATGTTGTAGAGCTGCTTGGTCTGTATTCTGCACAGCTACACTTCAAGCTGACCGATCAATGTTTGAAATCTGGCGCGAGTTCCTTTAATTTGACCCGAATTTTCGCGGGCCTCATAGCTTTCGTCACGGGCTAACTTTATTCTTCACAACACAGAAAAAACACTCATTTTACACAACTAAAGTCTATGGCAACATTTATCGTCCTACTGAACATCAACTCGTCAAAATATGGAGACGTCACTCGAATACAAGGCTATATTGACCAAACTTCTTTAATAACCCCTAAATATTATCTATGTTCACGAAGCTTATATAGGGAGTAAATGCTAAGAATTAATTGGCTTACCGTCGCTCCGTAAAATAACTTTGTATACTTCATAGGTGTCGCCAAGGTCAACTTTCCACCAGGTCTTTCCTTCACTATCCAAGGTGGCACACGTTTGTGGGTCATCATCATTACCATATTCAGCGTCACTACCAGCACTGACGGAAGCTGCTCCATCCAAGGCAACGTTTTTTAGCTCCCGTCCTATAAAAATATTTGTTTTTCTCAGACAACGTATTTGTATTGCTACTGCATGAATCAGTCATCTCAAAACAGCTGGGACATTTGACACTGTGGTGATAAAGCACCATCATTCTGCACCCCGCAGGTCGTGATGTGCCGATCTTGGCAACATTTAATCTACAGCAGCTATTTATCGCAAGTAGCATTCCCGTCGACCAAAAATTGTGTGTGTGTATTTGAGCAATATTTTCAGTTTTATAAAGTACGTTGAATAAAAGACAGAAAAATCAAACAGAGAACAGAACAAAGGACAAAGTGATAGAAACGTAACAGAATAGTTACAGTGACTCTCACCCTGTTCCAAGAATAGGCCATAGAAGTTTATAGCATCCCTTGGTTGTTGGTCGCATACGTGTTCACCTGGCTCGCTGGTCAAATATAGGATCATACCTAAATCCACGTGCCTTTCAACATGACAGTGTAAGACCCACCAACCTAATAGAGTAATGACAAATGTGATATTTATTTTGGAATTGGCATGCGTTCAAAAAGTAATGATTTTTTTGTGGGGGCAGGGGTGTTCAACCACACTCAATATCATGATTTAATTCACAGAAATCTATCCTTTCTTAAGGAAGGCCGTCTATCTGCATGATAACTTAGCCCACCAAAAGTCCAGTTTCAAAATTTGATCAAGGAGAGACAGAAACGGAAAGCGGATTTCAATAAGGGCATAGCATAAATCACTCTTCCTTTACTACTACTGGACCATCATTTAACTGATGCAACCCTCAAGGTTTTTTTTTATGTAGTATGCGACTCGGAAATGAAAGACTTACACTTTTCCTCCAACTTCCGTCAAGCAATCCTTCAAGTATCCCCTTTCAAAATTTGGAATAAAAATTTGGAGTCACCGTGCAAATTTTTGGTACTAGAGAAACAAATTATATTAAGATTTACGGATATCTGAAATTCAAAACAACCGCCTTCCCTGTGTTAACTGTTCGGAGAAAAGTAAAATGGTCGATTTAAAACAAAACAAAACAAAACAAAGCAAAGACAGTAAAGTTTCTTTAAACAAGGGTTTCAAAATGAGCTCCTCCAAAACAAGTGGTAGACCAGAAAAAAATGGAAAAGTCTGAGCGTCCTAATATCTATCCCCGAGGCGCATTCTACCTTAAGTCGGGAGGGTGTAAGGTCTAGATTTGTCCATGCTCAGAATAAGTCAAAAGAAGTGACAAAAAGACGCCTATTCCTTGCTTTTGCTGTACACTGTAACCCTTCTTCCCATACTGCCCTTTCAAAGTTGCTGAAAATATGCATCAGTAAATACGAGATGTCGATCTTCAGTTATTCTATTGAAATCACGCAGTGGTATCGAAGTAAGAAGGGAAGTTTTCAGATCATACAGAATGGCTCGCAAGGAAAGTGGATTTCCTATTGATGTACCCTGACATGGAAAAAATCTGATTTCGCAGACCATAGTAGGTAACGTAGCTATATATATGCCTAGAATTTAACCTTTGAATTTGACTGTAATGACCGACAGTAAAAAAGAAGCTCTAGCCATAATTTGGTCGATTAAGCATTTCCGACCATACTTATATGGTAGACGCTTCACTGTTATTACTGACCACAACCCACTGAAATGGTTAATGACTATTAAGGAGCCTACAGGACGACTCGCCCGCTGGTCATTGACCTTGCAAGAATATGACTTTGAAATTCAACACCGCCCAGGGACAAAACATGGAAATGCAGATGGACTTTCCAGACGACCGCAAGACGATGATGAAGACAAAAGTGCACGTGACTTCATCATCGCAGCGACAGACAGCCCTGGACTTCAATTAGACCGAGTTAGAGACTTGCAACGACGTGATTTGACTTTGCAACCGCTTATATCGTACTTGATCGATGATGAACTTCCCACCGATACAAAGACAGCTAGGAAAGTTGTTTTATATGCTGACCAGTATGTTATCGACGATGGTGTACTGTATCATCTGTGGATGCCCGCCCCAGGGAGACGGCGAAGAGACGTGCGTAAACAGCTTGTCATTCCTCGCGCCCTGCAGGACGAAGTGATGACGTCATGCCATGACGAGGTCACCTCAGGTCATCTAGGGTTCCACAAGACGTACAGTAAGATACAAGAACGATTCTATTGGTTGGGAATGTTTAAAGACATTGAACACTGGTGTAAATCGTGTGTTGACTGCTCTACGAAAAAGACTCCAAAGAATTTACCAGTTGCACCGTTACAGCCTATACCTGTTGATCGCCCCTTTGATCGTGTAGCTGTTGACGTATTAGGACCACTTCCAACTACTGAACGAGGTAATCGCTTTATTATTGTGTTTTCGGATTATCTTACACGTTGGCCTGAAGCCTTTGCTGTTGAAAAGACAACTGCGGATGTTGTTGCCCGACTGTTAGTTGATGAGATTATTGCCCGACATTCTGCGCCTCGGACATTGTTGTCTGATCGTGGTAGAAACTTCCTGTCGACATTGGTGCAAAAGACTTGTGAATTAATGAGTACGAGAAAGGTAAACACATCGGCTTATCACCCGGAATGTGACGGATTAGTTGAAAAGTTTAATGGAAAATTATTAACAATATTAAGTATGTACGTCAATCATAATCAGACTGACTGGGATCTATATTTGCCAATGGCATTGTTTTCGTACCAGACATGTAAGCAGGAATCGACAAGAGAGTCGCCTTTCTTTACTTTGTACGGAAGAGAACATAGATTACCAATTGATGTTACCCTCACTAAGCCGACAACAACCTTCACTGACCCTAAGGACTATGGTGAGACGGTGGTTCAACGATTTTGTGAAATTCAGCCACTTGTCCACGATAATATTCAGTTAGCGCAGCAAAAGCAGAAGATGCAGTATGACAAGCGCACTAAGGACATTAACTATGACATTGGAGATAAAATATGGTTGTATACACCTGTTAGGAAACGAGGATTATCACCGAAGTTACTTCACCCATGGCATGGTCCTTATCGTGTTGTGGAAAAAGTAACACCTGTGAACTATCGCCTCGCCACGTGTGATCCGCGACGTGACGCAAGCAACAAGTTGTGCATGTGAATCGAATGAAACCATATACGGACCCTAACAATAGACCACATGAATTGCCGGACACTGACAATGGAAATACCGATACTGACTCTGTAAGTGACCCTACGGAAATAATGACACTGTAACAGACTCTAATGACATTATTGACCGCGATAATGTTAATGAGAATCCCATACTTGATACTACCAGAAGTAATGGCGATGACAACGAAACTGATGATGTGTATCAGGCCTTGAGAATTGTCGATCACCGAACTGTAACTAATACGGACGGTCGTCATGAAACCGCTATCGTGTCAGATGGAAGGGTTACCGCCCTAAAGATGACACGTGGGAACCGCCTGATAATATACTGGACAAAGGACTGATTACTGATTATGAATCTCGGACATAACAAACTCTAGACTAGTGAACTTAGAACTTTGCATCATTTTCCATAAGAACTTTTATTATGATATATGATTTTATTTCATTTGATTTTTAGATCGAGCGAGGACGCTTTTCTATCTTGGTTGGGAGGTGTAACGTAGCCTATATATATGCTTAGAATTTAACCTTTGAATTTGACTGTAATGACCGACAGTAACCCTGCACGTTATCTCCCATGTTCGTTTTCGTGACCTTTTATTGTTTCAACTCCTGAAGTTATCATCAATGCCTGGACGACCTTTACCCTTGTTTGACATTGTACTTAACCAACAGCGATTTGACTTTGCCGATTGTTCGTAGTTAATTATAGACGCATGACTTTGCAGATCCTGAGACCCGATTGTTTTTAGTTAATTATAGACCCATGACTTTGCAGTTTCTGAAAGCCAATATAAACTGTGCATTTTGACTTGTTAGACGCACTTTACCGACGACGCCCCGAGACGACGTTCAACCGTGACCCTGACGACTAGTGTAGGTCATAGAAGTTTACCGTGTAACTAGAGTTACTCAGCTGAATAAAGTACTACGACTTAGAGTATTCCTGTGTACCGTTGCCGTCTCTTATACTCTTCCCGACCAGTGTACGCACCGATAATAGCCACATCATAACAACGCTACGTGACAGTAGGTAAGAATTATTTAGGAAAAAATTTAACGGTCTTTTTAAAAAAGTTATAAGTTGTATAATTTTGTATGATTTCAGGATCCATTGAAGATGGGCTACAAATGTCTATAGTCAGATCCAACAGTAACAGTAACTTACCCGGATTATCATTCTTGAGTCGGACAATGACATATCCTCCTTGAGGGACAACAATAGTATCTTTTCTCGGTGGGTTAATAGGTTCATTGGAATGGAATCAGGATCATCGTTCCAGGTAGCATTTTGCCATCGAGGCTTATTACACGGCACTGAAACACTAGTTAAGGTTTAGAATCGGGTGTGATTATGTTTTAGTAATATAACTGCAGGGTTATGGTTGTTAAAATTACAGCAGCAAACAATATTAGCCTGAAGGGAACATGTGACATGATATACTGTGCGAAAAAACATTATAAAGCATTATGTTTCCCGTCTTTTTGATATATTTTTCCCGCTCTACATTCTCATCACGTCTCGCTTATTATAAGGTAGCTACATATAAAACAGACACTATCAAATTTTTATTTTTTTTCTGAGTTGGAGAAGTCCCAAACACCCATAAAGTATAAATTTTCTGAAAGTCCTGATATTGGGAAACCTGACCGGGCACAGTACACAGTCATTATTTGGATAATAGTCACGTGACAAGTGTTTTGCCGAGCCTTCACAAAAATCTGCTTTCCCTCCCTTTAATGAACTCTCTGCAGGATTTCCGGTTGAAATTTATTTATTGACAAGCCTTGGTAATATCCTTCAAACGCGTGCCTGCGACTTTTTCTCCGAGCCTACGTTTTAAATGAAGTAACAATTACAATTCCTTGAAAAGCACCTATAAGTCTAAACCTTCGACAGTGCATAACCATAAAACAAAAACAAAAACAAAGCAAAGCAAAACAACAAAGGCATAATAACGAAAATCCTCGACACAGAGTTGAAGTATATTACCAAGGCCTGTCAATAAACAAATTTCCAACGGAAATCTTGCAGCTTGTTCGCTTAAGGGAGAGAAAATCGATTTCTGAAGGCTGAGCAAAAGGCTTGTCACGTGACTAGTATGCAAATGATGACTGTGTACTGTATCCGGTCGGATTTTACAATTTTAGGGCTTTTAGAAAAAATAGTCTTTATTAGAGTTTCAGAGTTCTTCAAGTTAGAAAAAGATAAAAATAAGAAAATGTCTACTTTGTATGTACCTACGCTACGCATATGTCAAGAGTGACGTTCATAAATAGTGATAGCAAATATCAAATTCATGCAAAATATATAGCGAAGAGCCTAAAGATATACACAAAGCTGTTGCAATGTGACATAAAGCTAGAAAAATAATCGATATCATTCAGGGTTAATGTGTACTTTGCCATATCCGAGAAACAAATAGAAAACGACGATAACAAAAGGGTATTCTTGAACTGGTGCCAAAACCCGTTACCTAGAATGGACACTAGTTACCTACTGGCATGCTAAATCTGTCAAGATAGGCCCACACTGACAAAGCTGCACCTCATTTGCATAGTCAGATATCTCGAGTGATATATTGAACGACTAATTTTATTTTATTTCTGTTTTAAAGAACAAAAGCCCAATAGCTGCGAATTTTATGCATTATTTTCATTTTCAAACCAAAGTTGGTTCGTGTAGATGTGCTAACTGAAGGACATGTATAGAAGGTCACAGTGCTTGCTGATTTGGCCGATGCCTATGCGTTTTAACAGGTTAAATAATAAAAGGGTGCCGTACTCATAAAAATGGCGCCCTCACGGAAAAGTATAAAAATGCAGTATTTCCTGCACATACTCATCATAATCATAAAGGAAACAAGCATGATGCCATTTACGTGAATCCAAAACACACGATAGCCAACATTTTGTTATTGTAATCTTTATATTCCCTGTCACATGATTAGTTTTTGAAGATGGCGGAAAATCTAAAAATGATGTTAAAACGTTTTACTTTACATGATACTTTCGACACTTATGACAGAGTTATTCACTTTCTTAGCCTTTAATGGAGACTCAGATCACCAACATGAAAGAAGAAATACTTGTCATCGTGGGCAATTGTATTGTAAGGATTGCTGAGAAATTGATGGTGGGGGATGGAGACAGAGTCAGTATTTGAGATAGTATGCGCCTCAAAAGTGAAGACGTAAAACTTAGCTCAAACTTTTCCCGATGAAACTTTCAAACCATTTTCTTACAAAATCAACAATAAAAATCAGGGTTTCCATGCAAAGTTTGGAACTTGCGAAACAAATCATCTAACATTTTGCGAGACTTGAAATTCAAAATGGCCGCTACTCCCGTGTAACTCTTTCGGAAAACTAAGACCGTGAAAGTTTTTCCTATTCCAAGCTTACAAGTGGAAGATCAGAAAAGAATTGTACAGTTAGACATTCGAGAGTCGGACTATCTCTCCCCGAGGCGCGTTCTACCATAAGCATGGTGAGCTGTTCGACAAGGTAGTGAGAGGTACTCGCTGCAGGTTGATACCTTCATGGTGATATCATAGACCTTCGAGAAACACATTTTTCTCGAGGGTCTACGGTAATGTGAGAGAAAAACATTAAAGTATAAACAGAATGAATGCAATGAAGGTACACTCTGCAAAGTCATAATCAGTGCAATATGACCTGATCATCATTAAGGGCTCTTTTGAAACGATTATATATTGACTTACTTGTCCTGAGAGCAGCATTCATATTCATCGTCTGGGCACGGACAGCACAAATCATTGTTGGTTAGCGAACCGTCTGTATAGTTTTCTGGAAACCCTATCTTTGTTACGAAGACACTCTGTCCGTGAATGTGGATTGGATGATAAGAACCGTGAACAGAGCCCCCTGATCCGACATCTGTGAAGACAAACTGGTAACTCTTCTCATAAAGCGTGACTTTGTGTGTGCAATTGCAAACATCGTGGTAATCAGACTCATCGCATTCTGGTTCGCATTCAGTGGATGTAGAATTTTGATAGAAAGGTGGCGCTGTCGGGTAAACGAACGACTTGCCGTTAATCGCAGCCTTTCCATGATGGTGGACGTCCCAGCCAGCGAAAATGAAATTCATGAAAACTTGTGCCTCCTCTGTTACATGCTTTGGTACCTCAACCGAGGCCTGATCGCTTGCAGACAGTTTCATCTCGGCAATGGATGTGCATGATTTGTAAGACGGATGGACATATCGACCAAAAGGACAATTCAGTGTCCGGCATGAATTGTTCTCTTCGCATTGACGTTCTCTGCCCAGTGGCAGAGTATCAGTGAGGAAGTCGCCGCTGATGTTGTTGTAGCGCAACGCAGAAGCATTATTTTCCTTAAAAGAGCCACTAAACGCTAATTCATCGGCACGTATCAGGTACTCGGTGACTTCAGGATCGCATTTGGTCTGCAATACAAAGTCATATCTTTCACCAGGAGATAAGATGATGTAATCGAAGTCTTCAGGTTCGACATCAAAACCATCTGAAGCAATCACCTTTAACATATGATCATCAATTGAGATACGGTATGTGTGGTCGCTCATTCCTCCAATGACACGGAAACGATACTTGACATTTTCTCTGACGTCATATCCATAGTACGGGGTGCGTGTTTGCGGATTGGTTTGATTGCAACGTCCACGACCATTAATGAGAACACACGTAGGGGGACTTTGGCTGAAAGACACGCGTAGATTTCTAGTAGCGTCTATGGGGAAACGTGACCTCTTCATACATCCAGTCTGCTATCATCATAATGAATTGATCGTGTTCAGGCAGAAGTCGCTCACTAAGGATATCATTCAAACTGAAGTCGTAGTGTTTTCGGTTTGGCTCGTCTTCCTCATAAACAATCAGTGGACCAATCATACCGTCTGATATTTGGCTGGACCCATGAGAATGGTACCAAAATGTACCTGATTACATAAAAAATAGAATTGCGTTGAGTTTTTTAGGCGTGAAGAGATTGTTTCATCACATCACAACACCGTTGACACTATCGGAACTAATTGGGGATAATTGGATAGAAGACAAATGACGGTTTAATCTTCAAACATGAGCTCATCTGCTTTTTCTCTTTAAGCAATGTCCAAAACTTTTGAGACTTTTGAAAAATATAAAGATTCAATCGCCCAAATTGGTTCTAGTCGTGTTAATTAAACATTGTTGATGTAAAACCTGGAGTCTAAAAACATGTTTGTTCTTTCTCCACGACTGAATTACTTTAAATCAAAGCGGAGGTAAGGCTTTAATCGAAGACTTCTTTGCTTGTTGAGTAAATATCGTGCTTTGAAGTAGAATCAACCACAACAAATATTGCGTATATTATCTGATCCAGTCCTGTAATGAGTTTCTAAACTCTGTAGATAAATACAGAAAAGGCATAAATAGATACGAAAATGACAGAACGATGACATATCTATTTCCGAAGACTATACAAACAGTGTCAGAAAGCTTCACTCAGGAAAATATTGGGAAATAAACACAACGTACCAGCCGGAATTGCGTGAAACGTGTAGACATAGTTGCTGCCCGGTGGAGTGGGATACTGGGTAATGTATGGTACGCCATCCGAACAAGGGGTTCCTTTCTGATACAGACCATGCCAAGCATTGTGGTATTGGTCTTCATCATGTTGTTATGGAATGTTAAATTGACAATCGTACCATACTTCACCTTAACAGCAACAGAGGTTGTATGGGAAAGTATAAAAAACAGGCAAAAACATCACCTGAGTTACATTTAATTATATAAAGAGAGTTATCATTCATGTCATATTAGATTAAATTACTTTATTCGAGTTCAAATTAATTTCTCAGCCTTTGGTACAGATATTCGGACTCTCAAACTTTAACAAATTCTATTCTGATCTATTACTTGTGGGGGCTCACTTTAAAACACTTGGTGCAAGAAACATTTTCACGGTTTTATTTTGTCCAAAATATGATATTTTTAATTTATTTTTATCCATAGAGTTGATTTGGGGATGGCGGCCATTTCATTTTGAGATATATGTATATCTGTATATCTATTAGTTTCTCTATTACAAAAACAGAGAAACTAATTTTGAAAGAGGATTGTTGAAAGATTCCTTTACGAAGGTTTCAGCAAACATTTCACTTTCGAGGTGCATACTGTCTTAAAAAAATTAGTGTCCATCATAAATCTAACGTCGCAATCTTAACGCAAGCTCATGAAATGTTGATATATTATTTTAAATACTTACTCTGATTGGTGGTCCTGGTTCCGCTCCATTGACACTGATAACATAACGCTTTACTCCACCACATGACAGGGTGACGTTTTCTAGAACATTATTAAAAAGGTATACCAGGGAATCGTTGACAATGTGACCTGAAGCGAACATTTCAACCGTGACGGTTAAGCCTAATATCCTCTTGTTAAATCAGGATAAAGAGCTGCTCCAGTTTGCTTTTTACTGAAAATCTTCATAGTCTCTCATGGAACCCATGCTGTATTCTGTTTGTTTTTTTATTAAAATGTCTATTTCCTTGCCTTAACTTATGAGAAACGTATAGTGCATTGTCGATTAAAAGGTGTATAAAATTGAAAATTTTCGTTTGAAACAGATTTAAAGACGCTGTGCACATAGAGTCCATTGACTATAATATTTTTTTGTCCCGCCAACGCCATACAGTATCAAAGTTTTCAAATGTGCGTTTATTCTGTATTTCTCGATAGACTTTTGTCACTCTTTGACAATCACTGGCAACACAATAACAAGGCATACATTTTTATCTATTTTCAATTATGTTACGAAATTATCAACATTCCTTAGAACACGGTATAACACCGAATGCCCGGCAAATATGCACGTGATTGCAACCAATTTTTCAATAAATCAAATGAATGACGATGAAATATGCGATGGTGCCAGTGACTTGATGTAAGGGTTTATATCTGCTTTGCATGTGCGAGTTGTTTTCGTGTTCTTATTCAATAATTTTCAAATCTGGCTTGGATTATGTACTTACGAAATGGTATGGACCTATCGGTGCCAGCACAATTTGAATCGTCACTGTAACAGGCAACACATTCCACGGTGTTGTTATGCTGGTCTTCGCAATCGCTAGCGATTTCCTTGCCGTTGAACGTCATGCAGTGGTCATCTTTAACTTCCATGTGGTAAGTACATACTGAGAAATAAGCATGCGCAGAGGTGAGCTAACCTAACAAAACAATTACAATATTGCAGAATATTGAATGTTTTATACAATCTTGATGAAATATCAACTATGTAAATCGAAGTATTTAACTCCTAAAAACATGATATTAAAACGCAGTAATGTTTACACGTCCGGACAGTAAAAACATTAATAGATAGGCATATATCGCAATGAAATCATTGCGATTTGTGAATTCGTTTTCATGAAATCCTGTTCTCGCAAAATAACTTTATGCGATCGTACTGGTGTACATGACTTGATACACTGCTCTGTCATAAATTGCGGCGCCGACAAATATTTCGGATAACATCTAAATCTCAGAACTTTAGAGAAATGAAAAACTTTGTAAAAGATTGCTCTTGTGTACACCTACACCACGTTGGCAAATGCCAATAGAGATGTATAACAAATCCTAAAATACTGCAGTTTGTTGAAATTAAACAAACGAACGTTTCCCGAAAGACATGAAGATAAACATTGCAAATGAACGGTTATATTGAGCTTTCAATATATATGTATATCAATTAATTGCTACTCTCAATTTCATATCATTCATTTGTTTTTGAGTTTATACGTATCGACATGAAAATCACTAATTATATTTGGAATTCATAATGACCGTTATCGCTCTGTTAAACCTATTGAAAAAATTCAACTATCGATTTTCGAAAAACTAATTAAAGCCGGGGAAATTTTTGTTACTCAAAAAGCTTTAAAATGAGCTTCCGAAAGTGGTGAATCAGAAAAGAATTATAAAAGTTTGAGAGTCCAAATATCTGTCCTCAAGGAGCATCCTACACCACGTGCGTAAAAAACAGTCACATTTATATGTATTTTTATTTTGAAGCGAACATGCAAACGAGGGTTAGCGCGCCCTGTACAGATCGACTCTTGTGAGGAGAAGAAAATGAGCATTTTTTGTGAGTAAAGGTATGGTACATACAAATAACTGTAATTCTGCCATTTTGAAGATACATTGATTGTTTTGCCAGAAACATGCAAGCAACTTACAACAGGGTACTATGAACAGCAAGATTTTTTTGGTCATTCTTCAATCATGGTATAGAATACAATCACAGCAATGTCTCAAAATTATTTAAAAACACTGCATCAACTGTACCTGTACGATTATCTTTTAGTTTAGGGATATAGGTAGATTTACATTCTCCCCAGTCATTCAAATCAGCCTGTAAATAAAAGAAGTCGATATTCTTTTACGTGAACACGAAGATTGTTAACGAAATATGACAGTCTTAAGTAGGTTTGGTAAATAACCTAGGTCAGTCCAACTACAGCAATAGGCACTCTACGATGTTATATCAGAAGCCAGAGCTTGAAGTAAACGTCAATGGGTTTGATAGAAAGGCAAGACTCTGGTTTCAAGTGGCAGATAAAACCATTTATTCAATGTTTCGGTCCTTCAAAGGGACCTTCCCTTCCCTTTGAAGGACCGAAACGTTGAATAAATGGTTTTATCTGCCACTTGAAACCAGAGTACAGTCTTAAGTAGTCAAAACACGACGATATTTCCCTGTCAGGATAACAGTCATTTTCTACCCGGGGTTTACATAAAAAATACGACGATTACTCTAACTCTAATACAAAACGGTAGAGCATCTCTCATATCTTGTGTGACAAACGTTGTTTACACCATCAAAACAGAATTGCACGATCCCGAATTTCACTGGGAATTCGATTGCCTTACAAATGCGTAACTACCTGTGAAAAGGCAAGAAGGCCTAAAGTGGAGAGCAGGAATATGATCATAGTCCGCAGTCTTCTAGCCACACAGCTGTGTAACGTATCGCGTCCTCAGACACCTTTTATACATTTTTTGGAAATACATTTTTCGACACAGTTGTGTTGTGCGGGTTAGCATGACAATTTAACATTTAATACCTTTGAGTCTTTCGACCGCTTTGAAGTACTATGCAAAAGTACGGCAACTGCTGTGTAAACATTGTATGTGAAATATTGATACTTACAGAATTCACAAATTATGTAAACGTGAAAGGGTGAGAGCGGTGTTACCATTGTATCAATGAATACTTTTATGGAACTACTCTATTGTGTGAAACGGGTTGTTTTAACCAAATATACAGGCATACCTATATGTTTCCATCCATATGGAAGATTTATCAAAATTTAATATTTACAGTATGCTAAAGGGCCTGTATTTATAAATCGAGAAAACGACTACATTTTGTTCATTTATACTTTGCTAAAAGAATTGTTCACAGTCCTTATTTGTCATCATTCAAATGTTTTGTGATTTTGTTTTGTGATTTTCATTCGGTTTTAAACTGCTTTAATAGTAATTTAATATATTTTCTCCCGTTATTACTTTCAATAGTGTTTAAATCTAGAAAATCTACTGACAATTTTCGTTTTGCCGAAAATTTCGCCGGCTAGGCAGACAAAAGCTGGGCTAATCCTTAGCACATAGAACAACAATGCAACAATAATTTATGATTGAATCAAGCCTCATAGTACACTGTTAAGTAAATATTCTAGTTACGATAGAACACAATTCGCCATTTCTCTAACACTTTATGAACGCGTAGGCCTAACTGCGTTGAATGCTTTAACACTACATGTTCAAATGATGGTGCGAGTAAGAGGAAATTTAACAGGAAATGGCGGCCACTTTTGTGGTCTCTACGGAGTAAAAGTACGCACGATGTAAAATCTTGTGATAAAGGAAGCCTTTCTCAAAGTCGATTGACTAGGCCGCCACACCGTTCGAACATTGAATTTACACCTCCAAAGATTTGCCCTGTTTTTAGCTTGCATATGGATGATGTACCTTATACTCGACCTACATCTGTTATGAAAAGCACATATTTTGCCAACTACATAAAAGAGAATATCCAATTTTCCTGCGCAACTGTCATTCTAGAAATATACCACTTTAGACCACGGTTTACTGCTGGTTAAGTATTCGGTAGGCAGGTAATAAATAGCAATCTTTTCAGTTGTTAACAAATTTATTCAGGAATTATGCCTATGATGTGAGATTTCTTCAGTCTCGAAATCACAAAATTTAGGCAAAATTTCAGCCATCCAATAAGTCGTAAGTTTCCAGGTCTCTGCACATTCTTATTATATCCTCATGCCGGTCGACATATTCGATAGACTATGTGAATATTGTTAAAAATTGGCCACACGGCGAGAGATTAAAACAAATACAATAAAATACTGACCGACCAGCGCGAAATAAAACACTTGCAAATCTCAGAGAAGAAAAACGCAGACTTTTCGGGTGCAACCCTTCGTTAGTACTAAAACTCGCTAGGAAAACATGGAAACACAAAAGATATTAAAACAGCAAATCAAGCAAGAGATCCGGTCAAAGCATTAAAATATGTATCATTCCGCTTGTGCCAGTGTTCCAAGTTTAGAAATTGTGGCCTGTTCGAGTTTATGGCGGGTGGAGTCGGTGGTGGAAATGGTCAATCAATCAATCAATCAATCAATCAAAAGCATTTATATAGCGCCAAAATCCATTACGAGGTAATGTTCTAAGGCGCTGAACAAGAACACAAAAAAATGATAGCAGACACTGCCATGTCAGACCGACCGCGGTGGGGTGGTGTACAGAAATGTTTCGCCATCGGGTATGCGAGCTTGTTGTCGGTCACGGTGCGAAGGTGTTCGGCAAGGCGATCGCCTAGGCAACGCTTTTTTCGCCAATATATAACATGATGCAGCGTCTGCATTTGAAATGATATTAGCCGACGTGCATGTGAACACGCCGGAACATTGATTCTACCACATGGCCCTGAATGAAATTGGCGTTAAAAGTATGCGGGCAAGTATTACACACTCGACGGCCACAGGATGATGTTCCAGTTGCGCAGTTGCGATTAGGTAAAGTTGAACATACGAGACGATCTCGGATGTTAGAGTCACGTCGAAAGTCCATGATGCGGGTGCGGTTAAAAATATTCTGTGTGTTGAGGTAGTGACTCGGGTTCCTTTGTAAATTTTAGCGATTTTGTGATTATTTCATATTCTGAACCCCTGAAATATGATCTTTTTATTAGAGAAAACTGTGAGGTAACATTGTACTGGAAAATGTCTTAAATTGTGAAAACACGGCCTTCTAACCACTGCGCGAGTTATTATTTTCTTTTTGTTTTAACGGTCCGGATTACTGTCAGCGTTATCGTTATACCTTGAGGAGATTATGTAAATTTTTACGCACCATGTTGCGCATGCGCGCACGTCTTCATAAGAGACGCTATCCAACATGGCTGATGACTGCCGGCAGTATAAGCAGTGTAGAAAACGCAAACGGGGGCCGAAGAAGCAAAATGGAAAGCTGATGGACGCGATGTTGTGTGTTGGCCGCTACAGCAAACACACAGCATCGTACACAGGGCTAGCGAGAGAGTTGCCGACATCGACGGTTATTTACGAAAAGTGAATAAAAGACTGGCATTTTTGGAAGCGATCGAGTAGCTGAGGTAGGCCATAGACTCTCGAGTTTTTCTCGAGAGTCTATGGGTAGGCAGGGGCCCAAGAACGCTGAATTTCGACAGTAATTTGGCTTTTTACGTCAAGTCCCAAAATGGATTTGAAGTCACCGACCCTACGTACGGGTCTTTGCAGGGTTGTGGTGAGCGAGGCGATTAGCTGTAGCGGAACACATAGCATCGTACGCCGGGCTATAGATTACACTGCCGTCCAAACAGAATCTATTTGATCTTCACTGGAAAATATGGTTCTATAACAGCAGCCCATATCTTGGACAGTCTTGGACTTAGTTTGTCCATGGATGTAGGAAGCATGGTTTGTCCAATTTGTCAATCCGACACTGTTATGTCGGTCTAGAGCACAGCAACGTACGCGAAACGTCGCTTCACGATCGTTGCCTGTCAATTTCTATCTGTGGTCAAAGAGTGTCGCTGGGTGTCGCGATATGTCGCCGTTTCAATTTTACAATGAGTGAATCTGTCGAGTATCACCTCAGTCGTTTATTTTAAGTCATGAAGAATCGCTTTTACGTGTAACTGAAGTTGATTTTGGTTTCATACCCGAGGCCATAATAGTACATGTCACAGTGGAAAGCGAAATAGCGCACGAAAACCCGGTCATTTTTTATGGTGAGCAAAAGGACTGCAGCAGATCACATGTGAAAACCACAAAAACAAGTGCGACTTACCCGCATTCCTTGAACTTCTCAACTACAGAATTTTTTAGAGCATCGAGAGTTGGTCGTCTCATCTCCGAAAGCAAGCAAGCAAGCAAGTGACGTCTTGTACTATAGGCACAAAAATCGGCACTAAAATGAACTGGGCAACCATTTCACACTTGTACGTGCATAAATTACGGGCTGTGAGACCGGAAGTCGAGCGCTTGCGAGAGAGCGAGCGCGCGTCGTCGGCAGAACGCAGACCTGTAAACCATTCCGGCTGTATGATTTTTTAAAACTTTTCTCGTCTTGTAACCAGACTCTAACCGTTACCAAACAGTGTACAGTTAATATAATTATAAGCTAGATACGTATTTGACAAACAGATTATGCCCTGAATTATCTTTCTAGTGTTTATCGTGTAAATAGTACCCACCGCTTACGCTGACCAGCCTCACGTTTCTACGCACAATTTTCATCATTTCTAGGCGAACTAATGTTTAGGACTTGTCAGAAATTCTCTAACCTGATGCCCAATATTTAACCTAGACCCAGATCGAATAATTTTTTTTGAAACGCACAAAAATCCGACTTTTTTCGGCGATTTTGTGTGAAAAATGGGACGTTTACACAAATCGTCGATTTTCTCAGTTCCGATTTTTGCTATGTATGCGCACCTTCAAATGAGTGTAAGTCGGCGACGCGTGGGCGGATTTCCCCGATTCTCGCATGCTAACACTTCATGAATAGACCTGAAAAACCGTGTCTTAGATTTTTGATAAACCCCCCTGAAGTGACGATAACTTGACAAACGTGAACAAAAGCCGATAATTTATGCGAAAATCCGACAGTTCACACTTCGAAGGCTCACTGTGCAGAAACAAAAGCGAATTTCAAAAATCCAAAACACGGTTTTTCCCCCTGTATATCCAGCTGTCTAGTGCCGTTAACAGATCACTTAGGGTGCTGCCAATTCTTACTTATACTCTTTTAGTGAAAAATTCAAAATCACATGTTTTTGACTTAAACAAACATACCAATGCATGTTTTGACAACTAAACAAAATTTTTACCTTCTTCAAATATAGACCTATTAGAAAATGTACCACATGTTGGGTGTGAGACCCTGTTTTCCATGTGAAACTTTTGATTGAAAATATGTGTCAACGAAACTGAGTCACTAACCTAAGGGGTGGTTAAGATGAAACTCCTTAAAGATATTTTGCGGATTGTATGGTTAAAAGGATGGTATGTTAACACAAGAGGAATGCGATCGCATTGAGAACGGGTGGGTTGACATTAACGCATCCTCCTGTGCACGGTCCCTCCACAAAACCACGTTCTGTGGTTCGACGCGATGTTTTGCTCTGTCCACTATAGAGCGGGAATAACCCCAAGCCGCGAACCAAGTAGCTTGGAGTGCCTAACCGATGTTCAAAGTCTTTTTTGGTCAGAGCAGATGCGCCGGCGCGTAAGAACTGTGAAAATGAAAATGATTCTTTGCACGATGAGGGAGGGTGAACTGAATAGAACGTACGCACGAGAGTCTGTGGATTTATAATGTATGGAGGTAGACAGCCAGCCCCCATTGATAGAAACTTATATGTCAATACAGCTAGTTTTTAATCGGGTTCGAACTCACAACATACGACATCAGTCGCCTAGTCGCCACTCACGCACGTACGCTCACTATCACACATCGCACACACAAACTTTATCGGGACGAAGCAATGAATACATCGCTTTAACTGGGCGAACGATAGTCTCGGGGACAATTCTTTCCACCAGCAGAACTATCAACCCAGGGTAGAAAATACAGGTAGTTTTCAATCGGGTTCGAACCCACAACATACGGCATCAGTCGCCTAGCGGAGAGGCAACAGACAGAACCGCTCGGCTAAATCCCTACTCTCAAAGAGTGGTTCAATATGTCAAGAAATGCTACCGATGTATCTGAAACAGTAAATTCTAGTGTAAGGTGAAAATGTGAAACGAATTCAATCAAAATATCCAATTCAGTGCACGAACAAGATGCACCACCAAAGTAGTCATCAATATACCGTTTAAAGAGCTTGGGAATTTGACTATTATATGAGTGTATTATCTGTTGTTCGATATAACCAACAAATAAACAAGGATAAATAAAACCACTTCTCTAACACTCAGCATATTTTAACCGCGCCCCACCCCAATCATAGCATTTCGACGTGACTCTAACATCCAAGACCGTCTCGTACGTTCAAATTTATTACCTAATCGCGACTGTGCAACTGCAACATCATCACGTGGCCGTCGAGTGTGTAACACCTGTCCGCATACTTTTCAAGTACCCCCAATTTAATTCAGGGTCGCGTAGTAGAGTCAATGTTTCCGGCGTGTTAACATGCACGTCGGCTAATATCATTTACTGCATCAAATGAAGACGCTGCAGCATGTGATATTTTGGCGAAAAAGGCGTCGCCTAGGCGATCTCTTTCCTCGTCTTTCATTTTTGTTTAAAGAGGTCTTTTATGTTTTATTCCTTTTATATGCTATGATATAGGTTTTTTTCTTCGAAATGGTAGCCAGTGTTTGATCGTACTGTATTATTTCCCACCTTCCCACCAGAATGCTTTGTAACCAAAAGTGAGCATACAGTAGCCACAATCTGACGTTATTATTATGTAAATATTCATATAATCACTTAGACCTTTGTCTGTTTGTTTACTGTAAACTTTTATTTTTGTTAAATTTTCCTTGAATTTTTTTGCCGTTCAACTTGTCTTTCATGCTTTTTATTTTTAATTTACGATATAATTGTTTTCTGCTGCGCTAATTTCTTTTGCTTACTTAAATCATGATTGAAAGAGAACATAAGTAACTAGTATGCTCGGCCATAGGTCTTGATATACACTGTGACATCGTTTGAAATTAATGTAAACCTTGTGATGTACTCCACCCGTTGGGCGACGCCTTCACCTTCTAACCACAAAGCTGCAAGTTGCAACTTAACAGTTGTTTCGCTTCAAGATCATTTTAAAGAGTTTCAACAATCATAAACCGTTTCCTGCCTCCTGCAACGATTCAAAAGAGCAGACCGGGACAGAGCAAAGTCACCCTATCCAGTTTCAGTAATAGGCAGTGGATAATTAAAACATGCGCACGATAAACCAAACTAAGTGTGTTTTCCTCAACCCCTCTTCTAAACAAAGTTTGGAATGTGAAAATCCAACCCAGCTTCATTCTGAATCTGCATCAGCAATCGGTGATTACGTCGCCATGATATCACGCATACACCACCGACCGCCGCCCTACGAATCCCCCTTTAAAATTAATCTCTGTTCAGTGCATACTCAACAATGACGCAACCAATAGCATTAAACAAAACTGTGTATCCAAAATTAAAAACTTATTTCCAATGTTGTCCCACATAAAATGCGGGTGCCCTACCTTGCCCAAGCTTGCTCTGCTGATTCTTACATCTACAACAGCCGATGCAATCAAAAACTGAAGATAGACAAGCCTAGACGGGGGTCCAGGCTCGTTGATTAGCAAGCAAGAAACTGAAGCTGCACTTTTGCTTACCACAGATTTATTCAGCGTCTAGCTCCTCATAAACTGTACGTCAAGCACTGTCACAACACAAGACAGTATTTTGAGGAAGTAGTCGGCCATATATGTCATATAATGAGTTTGCACTTTTGGTCAGTATCGATGTTCATGACGTCATTTTAAAGATGGTCACAGCGAAACCCCCTAGGGTCAAGATATGAAAATAATTTTGGATTTTAGCCACTCTACCATCATATTCATGCGCATCGATAACGAAGTGATGCTCCAGAACATTTTGAGTTCTTAAATCTAGCCTTTCCGAAGAGTTTCCTCGTAGGATTCGTCCCATGTCGATTCTGTCGATTCTCCCTGAGCACCTAATACTTTGCAATAAGGTTAAACTCTCCTTCAAACTCAGAGTGCGATATTAGGTTTTCCTATGTAACATGTATTATTTTGGGCCATTGAAAACCAATCAAATTTTGGAAGATGAAAAACGTGTTCTGAAATGCTATAAATGTCAAAGCATTCTACTTCAATCTTCGATTTTTAAACAACGTTTCTTGATAACAATACAAAACAAAATGGTTATCAGTCATATCAGGGAATGTTAAACTATATTATGAAAATAAGAATTGACTGTCAGATCTCTGCACTTGCCTTAAATGAAATTCCCAAAAAAGGTCATAATTGGCGTAGGCAGACTTTCAAGAGCTGCTCATGATATATAGTCATGTGAGAGACATACTTGAAGGCAGGGCAAAACTATTAACTTTTTATAGTGCATAGAAAGTTAAAATATGATACGCATTTCCGTCCTATACATGGTAACCGCGCCCAATGATCAAATATACTATTGCATGAATATTTGTCGTTATTTTTAGTTTATTGCCGTCGAAGTCGAAAACGGACAACGAAAATGGAAATTTTTGAATATTTGGATGAAAACTAATTGGCTGTAACTATTAATGTAGTACAGATACTTTGTTTTAATTGCCTATAATCCGATTTCTGGTACATTCCCAAATTCACGCCGAGATACCCAAAGTTTTAACTTGAATGATTATGTTTTAACCCTGGTCATACAACCTGCGGCCCCGAAGAATGGTTTTATGTTTTTGATTCGCACGAACAGTGTTTTGGACCAAAGTGGGGTCCCTTCATTAGTCATTCGAATGGTTTTGAATTCTTACAGGTTGAGTTTGATTGTAACCATTCTTAATTAAAGAGAAATGTTGAAATAGTTATGTTGTTGTCTGACTCAGCTGTTGGGTAGTTTGTTGCTCAGACCATTCATTTGTATCCTCGTCTTTCATTTTTGTTTAAAGAAGTCTTTTATGTTTTGATTCCTTTTATATGCTATGATATGGGTTTTTTTCTTCGAAATGGTAGCCAGTGTTTGATCGTACTGTATTATTTCCCAACTTCCCACCAGAATGCTTTGTAACCAAAAGTGAGCATACAGTAACCACGATCTGGCGTAATTGTTTTATGAATACCCATATAATTACTTACAGCTGTTGTCTCTTTGTTTACAGTTAATTTTTATCTTATTTATTTTATAGGTCTTGATATACACTGTGACATCGTTTGAAATTAATGTAAACCTTGTGATGTACTCCACCCGTTGGGCGACGCCTTCACCTTCTAACCACAAAGCTGCAAGTTGCAACTTAACAGTTGTTTCGCTTCAAGATCATTTTAAAGAGTTTCAACAATCATAAACCGTTTCCTGCCTCCTGCAACGATTCAAAAGAGCAGACCGGGACAGAGCAAAGTCACCCTATCCAGTTTCAGTAAGAGGCAGTGGATAATTAAAACATGCGCACGGTAAACCAAACTAAGTGTTCTGTCCTCAACGCCCCTCCCCTACACAAAAGTTTGGAAGTGTGAAAATCAAACCCAGCTGCATTCTGAATCTGCATCGAGTAATCGGTGATAACGTCGCCATGAAATCCCGCATTCGCTACCGACCGCCCCCTCCGAATCCTCACTCTCAAATAAAGCTCTGTTCAGTGCCAACTCAACAATGTCGCAACCAATAGAATGAAATGAAACTGTGTATCCAAAATGATTGCCAAGTTATTTACTCGTGCACTGATTCACAAGTATATCAAAAGAATGGTGGTGCGGCCTCGTCACGACAAAAAATGTAGCGCGATATTTTGCGATATAGAAAAACGTGCAGCGAGATGTTGCGATAGGAAAACTTGTTGTGCGATTTTTGTGCACGGTAATCGAAAAACAGCCTAAACCCCCTCCCTCCTAAACACAGAAGTTGCGTTTACCGAGCGCATGATATGACTGGTAAGTCATTAGAAACTTGTGTAGTAAAATAACCTAGATGATAAAATGAAGACGCCCTACCTTGCCAAAGCTAGCTTCGCTGATTCGTACATCTACAAAAGCCGATGCAATCAAAAACTGAAGAAGGACAAGCACGAGACGGGGGTCCAGGCTCGTTGATTAGCAAGCAAGAAACTGAAGCTGCACTTTTGCTTACCACAGATTTATTCAGCGTCTAGCTCCTCATAAACTGTACGTCAAGCACTGTCACAATACAAGACAGTATTTTGAGGAAGTAGTCGGCCATATATGTCATATAATGAGTTTGTACTTTTGGTCAGTATCGATGTTCATGACGTCATTTTAAAGATGGTCACAGCGAAACCCCCTAGGGTCAAGATATGAAAATAATTTTGGATTTTAGCCACTCTACCATCATATTCATGCGCATCGATAACGAAGTGATGCTCCAGAACATTTTGAGTTCTAAAAACTAACCTTTCCGAAGAGTTTCCTCGTAGGATTCGTCCAATGTCGATTCCGTCGATTCTCCCTGATCACCTAATACTTTGCAATAAGGTTAAACTCTTATTCAAACTCAGAGTGCGATATTAGGTTTTCCTATGTAACATGTATTATTTTGGGCCATTGAAAACCAATCAAATTTTGGAAGATGAAAAACGTGTTCTGAAATGCTATAAATGTCAAAGCATTCTACTTCAATCTTCGATTTTTAAACAACGTTTCTTGATAACAATACAAAACAAAATGGTTATCAGTCATATCAGGGAATGTTGAAATATGTTATGAAAATAAAATTGACGGTCAGATCTCTGCACTTGGCTCAAATGAAATTCCAAAAAAGGGCCATAATTGGCGTGGGCAGACTTTTAAGAACTGCTCATGATAGATAGTCATGTGAGAGACATAATTGAAGACAGGGCAACACTATTAACTTTTTATAGTGCATAGAAGTTAAAATATGATACGTATTTCCGTCCTTTACATGCTAACAGCGATCAATGATCAAATATACTATTTCATGAATATTTGTCGTTACTTTCTAGTTTATTGCCGTCGAAATCGAAAACGGGCAATGACAATGGAAATTTTTGAATATTTGGATGAAAACTAATTGGCTGTAACTATTAATGTAGTACAGATACTTTGTTTTAATTGCCTATAATCCGATTTCTGGTACATTCCCAAATTCACGCCGAGATACCCAAAGTTTTAACTTGAATGATTATGTTTTCACCCTAGTCATACAACCTGCCTCCCGGCCCCGAAGAGTGGTTTTATGTTTTTGATTCGCCATAACAGTGTTTTGGACCAACGTGGGCTCCCTTTATTTGTCAGTCGAATGGTTTTAAATTCCTACAGGTTGAGTTTGAATGTAACCATTCTTCATTACAGAGAAATGTTAAAATAGTTATGTTGTTGTCTGACTCAGCTGTTGCGGAGTTTGTTGCTCAGACCATTCGTTTGTATCCTCGTCTTTCATTGTTGTTTAAAGAGGTCTTTTATGTTTTTATTCCTTTTATGTGCTATGATAAAGTTTTTTTCTTGGAAATGGTAGCCAGTGTTTGATCGTACTGTATTATTTCCCACTTTCCCACCAGAATGGTTTGTAACCAAAAGTGAGCATACAGTAGCCACAATCTGACGTAATTTTTTTTATGAAATATCCCTATAATTACTTAGAGCTTTTTGTCTGTTTATTTGTTACTGTAATTTTTATTTTCGTTAAATTTTCTTTGAATTTTTTGCCGTTGTCTTTCTTCCTTTTTCATTTTTAATTTACGATATAATTGTTTCCTGCTGCGCTAATTTGTTTTGTCTATATAAATCATGATTGAAAGAGAATTTAATTAACTAGTATACTCGGCCATAGATCTTGTTATACACTGTGACATCGTTTTAAATTAATGTAGACCTTGTGATGTACTCCTCCCTTGGGCCGACGCCTTCACCTTCTAACACACTAAGCGGCAAGTTGCAACATGACAGTTGTTTCGTTAAGATCATTTTAAAGAGTTTCAACAATCATAAACCGTTTCCTGCCTCCTGCAACGATTCAAAAGAGCAGACCGGGACAGAGCAAGTCACTCGTATGCAGTTTAGTAAGGGCCAGTGGATAATTAAAACAATCGCACGGAAACCAAATAAGTGTGTTTTCCTCAACCCCCCTCCCCTAAACAAAAGTTTGGAAGTGTGAAAATCCAACCCAGCTGCATTCTGAATCTGCATAGAGTAATCGGTGATAACGTCGCCATGAAATCCCGCATTCGCTACCGACCGCCCCCTCCGAATCCTCACTCTCAAATAAAGCTCTGTTCAGTGCCAACTCAACAATGTCGCAACCAATAGAATGAAATGAAACTGTGTATCCAAAATGATTGCTAAGTTATTTACTCGTGCACTGATTCACAAGTATGTCAAAAGAATGGTGGTGCGGCCTCGTCACGACAAAAAATGTAGCGCGATATTTTGCGATATAGAAAAACGTGCAGCGAGATGTTGCGCTAGGAAAACTTGTTGTGCGATTTTTGTGCACGGTAATCGAAAAACAGCCTAAACCCCCTCCCTCCTAAACACAGAAGTTGCGTTTACCGAGCGCATGATATGACTGGTAAGTCATTAGAAACTTGTGTAGTAAAATAACGTAGATGATAAAATGAAGGTGCCCCACCTTTCCCAAGCTGGCTCCGCTGATTCGTACATCCACAACAGTCGATGCAATCAAAAAAGGAAGAAGGACAAGCAGGAGACGGGAGTCCATGCTCGTTGATTAGCAAGCACGAAATGAAGCTACGCTTTGCTTACCACAAATTTATTCATCATCTTGCCACCTCATAAACTGTACGTCAAGCTACGGCGCGCCAAATGTTACAACAATATTTGTCGTCATAATGTAAAAATTAACTGTCAAATTTTCTTTCTAAATAAAGTCTTAAACGTGTATGAATAATAAAGAAAAAGGTTCTTTCGTCCATATCATTGCATTTTATTAATGTACCTTTTCACAAAAATAGCATTCATTTGAAAATGTGTGTCATTAAATATTTGAATGTTTCTGTGCAGATAAAGATGACGTGCGACCGTCTTTCTCGATTGAAATAAAAATTCGATGGAAATACGGAAGAAATTAAACGAGAAAAGTATTATCGCAAAAAAGGGCAGAATGTTATGTAATACTTAATTATAAAATATTCTTTTAAACCGTAATGAGACGATAAACTGTTTGCAAATATTGGAAATACCACACTCCAATATTTATTGACGTACATACACGTGTATTTGATAAAAAGGTGCAATGAATGCTGATTATAAGGGGGAAAAGCAAAAAAAAATAAGCACATACACAAAAAATATTGAAATGATTAAAAACAAAAGCACAAATAGTACTTGCACTATTACCAAAAAATAAAACGAACCACCATCAGGTCTGACTAAAAAGAAAGAGAATCACAATTGAAAAGTCGACCGAGATCGCGCCGGCGTTGAGGCTGAAAAGAAACCAAAAACGAGGTCAGCTTGAAAAAAAAACAAGACGAGGTTCAAAAAAAACCCAAAAAAACAAAATTACGAGGTTACAAAAAAAAAAAAAAAAACCCTCAGTTGAAAAAAAAGAGGCCCGTTCGAGAAAAGAAAACAGAGTGGGACACCCCGCAGACAAAGGCCCAACATGTAAATGAATAATTGTCAACGTCATGATTGTAGGGGTGGACCATTTGATATCCTGGGGGGGGCTTGGAAGATTTGGGGAAAAAAAAGATGCCAGGTGGAGTTGCTCGAAAAAAAAAATCTGGCTTTAAGTGGCTGATGGAAAAAAAATTATGGACCATTGCGACTCGGAAAAAAAAAATCTTGGCAATTGTTCGATGCACACTGCAGCATCAATAAAAATCAAGCAGTAGCTCTGGAGTTTTATAAAGCATAAACCATTTCAAGCTTGAGGAACAATAACTGAATATGAACAATTGTACAGTATACATGACCTTCTGATTAGAGGAAGTATGCTGAAATTGAAATTGCTCACCAGTGTTTTCCAGAAATGTGTAAATCTGAATGTATGGATTTTGTCAAAATACCACAAGAAGAGAGACAGCCTGCAAACATTTTACTATTATCGTTTGCGTATAGAAAACTCATAACAATGAAAAAATGCGTAGAGACTCAATCCAATGCGTAATATTATTACGCATTGGATCGACTCTCTACACATTTTTTCATTGTTATGAGTTTTCTATATACGCATGTTTTATTCGTAAATGCGAACACTGTTATAGTGAATTATCTTACCAATGTTTTTCTTAACAAAAGCGAATGTGTTTTGATTAGAATTGAATGAGTTTGATGGTTTTGGGGAAACTACTATGTGGTAATGAAGAATGGGAAATGGGCAATGAAATGAGCAGACAGCAGGTGATTTAAGATTAAATGTTACATCTTCACTGCAAATAAAACCATAAGTGTGTCATAAATAATACAAACAAAACAAAATCATGTTTGTTTGTTTGTTGTATGTGAGCCACGTCTAAGACACACAACAAAAGTACTGTTTCAGTCTGTAAATGTCACCTCAGATGCCACCAGAGAAAACCATTTCCACTCCAAAATTTCATTTTTCGCCTGCGAGAGGGGGGACACCCCCCTCTCGCGCTCTCCCCCCCTCGTTCGCTACGCTCACTCGCCACTCAGTCGCTTCGCTCCCTCGCAGTCCACCCGTCTACTTTCTTAAATTACCCGGCTACTTTCAATGTAAGGACAACACTGACAAGTAAATGCCATAAATGTACATGATTTTACAAATATGTTTTTGTAAAGTGAATCAAAAATGTACATGTATTTACATATCTTTATTTAGTTTCTTGAATATAGTCTGTGTGCGATAGAACAGCATCTTGTTACTGGGTTGTGAAAAACAAGCAAACAAACATTGCACCGAAATTTGGTAAAAAAAAATATATCTCGAAGAAGGAAAGTGAAAAAAAAAGTTGCCAGCATATGCCTGTAGAAAAAAAAATAATTCATGGTGAAGCACGTGGGAAAAAAATAATGGCTCTCCACCAATCTTCCAAGCCCCCCCCCCCCCCAGGATATCAAATGGTCCACCCTTACATTTAATGCCAGAGGGTCTCGGATCATCACACTCAGATGTTGGACGATATTTGGGGCATTCAGCGATAACTCTCAGCTTCTAGTCTTCAATATCATCTCCTGGACGTCCAAGTTACCGACACGTCTCATCTATATTAAACAGTTACAAGTGGACAAAACATTCGTGGTGGTTCGTCGGCTGCCAGCGATCCCCTCGCTCCAATGTACCCATTCGAGATGGTAAGCCAGCGGCCGCGGTCCCGTCGCTAGTACAGTACACGCCGGCAACCAGCGATCCCCTCGCTGTACAGTGTAGGGCCGCCTCTCCCAAACCATAGACAGTCTGTGCCCAAACCATGGAGTCCTACCCCAACAAAACGATGGCTAGCCGCTAGCCCACGGTTACGTGTGGTTCGATACATAGCGGCCGCCGTGTGGGTATGCATAGTAAAATTGCATACCACGCAGCGGCCGCTATGTATCGAACCACACACGTATCCCTTGGGTTTAGCCTCTAAACGGAGTGTGGCAAAGGCAAAAATACTCGGGCTAAAACACTCCGTTTAAATTCGAGGCAACGTTTTCACTTGTACATTTAAAACGCGAACGCGCCCGACTGACAAACACTGATCAAGCAGCCGCTTATTTCTCTGTATACTGATAAGTAGCTCTGGGTGGCAGGGCTGTGAGTTACCGGCGTTACACGGCCTGGCCGTATAACGCCGGTAACTCACAGCCCTGCCACCCAGAGCTGTGTATATGGCTACTGCACAAATATCGTAGCTCCATATATTGGACTGTGTGGATATAAAGCTTTCTGCAATGGGGATCGACATGTCTTGTATGTGCCGGTCTAGCTGGGTAGCCCTGCGAGTATAGTGAGAGTGTCTGGCGTTGCGAAGGCCGGACACTCTCGCCATACTCGTAAGGCTGTGGGGCAGTTGCGTCGCTCATCTTGTCGAACACGGAAAACGATGGACGTTCTCTCAACACGCGGCAGATTTCTTCAAAACTATTCAATTTATCATGATTTGGGTGATCTTTGAGGATAGACGAGGAATTACCAAACAACGAGGTGGTTTATTATTATGGTATTGGAACCCGATGTATCGAACCACACGTATAGACTGTGTAGAAATCATGTAACGGCGATGACAGTGCGGCTCGGTGGAAGGCCTGCAGTGGGCTCCCTGCCATACCGCGCCTAAGGCATCGATATGTTCGCAGTGTTGCTATGAAAGGTCATGGGTTTGTACGTCTCGCTCGTGATCTGACCTGTGGACTGCCTAAAATTGGCTCAGTTAACTTGACTCTCTGGAACTATTCACTGTTAACCTGGACGTTCTTTAGGTGATATTGCCCACTTCACTTCATCACTACGGTTTCAAGTAGCTATGCGTGGCAGGGCCCAGCCAAACAGAGCTAGGTTTCAAGATGTCAAAGTTATCACTGAAATGCTCAATTAATAGTTCGTCAAAAATTGGAGTATGTGGTGATCGGATTCCCAGGTGTTTGGGATTCATCGATCGAAGGAAACGTGAACCATGAGTTTTTTGAATAAATTAATTGTAATTTCGCGCGGTTTTTTTTTTCTGTGGCGAGTGCTCGTTTTTTCTTTTTTTTCTTTTTTCTTTTTTCTTTTTGCTGTGGCGCGTGCTCATTTGTTTTTTCTTTCCACAGGCCCACGCGTTTTTTTGTATTTCCTGTGTTCATGGCATTTTTATTTTTTTTATTTTTATCTTATTTTATTTTGTTTTATTTTATTTTTTTTAGATGATGTCCACTTTTGTATAGAGCCATGACTGTCGAATTTTTTGTTTGATTTTCTCTCTTTACTGTCAAAGCGCTGGTGGTTCATATTATATGTTTGATTATAACGTTATTTGAGACGTTTTTAATTTTCTTAAGTACATAAATAATTTTATGTATGCATGACTTTTTTTTGTCTGATTCTTTTATAATGATTTTCTGTATGTGGTTCACATTTTTATTTTTTGTAATATTTTTTCCGTGTGGTAGTATGGTTTTTAGTGATTTTCTTGTGAATTTTGAGGACGTACCACTGTATAACATATTTTACTTTTTTGTAAAATCAGCACTCATTGCACCTTTTTGGCGAACTATTATACGTGTATATATGTCGATAAGTATGGATGTATGACTTTTTCAAATCATTGAAAATTGTTTATTTCTAATTACGCTTTATAGATTTTTCTCAAGTTAAAATGAAGTATTAAATGACATTTCTGTTTTTTTTTAATTATACTTTTCTTACTTATTTTCTTCCTAATGACACCGAATTTTTATTTCAATCGAGGAAAGACAGTTTATTTTTGCACTGAATCGATAAATATTTTTTAAACATTGGCCGCCCGTAGTCCAAGGCACTGTCACATAAAGCCAGTATTTTGAGGAAGTAGTCGGCCATATATGTCATATAATGAGTTTGTACTTTTGGTCAGTATCGATGTTCATGACGTCATTTTAAAGATGGTCACAGCGAAACTCCTAGGGTCATGATATGAAAATAATTTTGGATTTTAGCCACTCTACCATCATATTCATGCGCATCGATAACAAAGTGATGCTCTAGAACATTTTGAGTTCTAAAAACTAACCTTTCCGAAGAGTTTCCTCGTAGGATTCGTCCAATGTCGATTCCGTCGATTCTCCCTGAGCACCTAATACTTTGCAATAAGGTTTAACTCTCCTTCAAACTCAGAGTGCGATATTAGGTTTTTCTATGTAACATGTATTATTTTGGGCCATTAGAAACCAGTCAAATTTTGGAAGATGAAAAAACGCGTTCTAAAATGCTATAAATATGAAAGCATTCTACTTCAATCTTCGATTTTTAAACAACGTTTCTTTATAACAATACAAAACAAATATGTCGATATCAGGGAATGTTGAAAATGTTATGAAAATAAGAATTGACGGTCAAATCTCTGCACTTGCCTCAAATGAAATTCCAAAACAAGGGTCATAATTGGCGTAGGCAGACTTTTAAGAACTGGCCATGATAGATAGTCATATGAGAGACATAATGAAGGCAGGGCAAAACTATTAACTTTTTATAGTGCATAGAAAGTTAAAATATGATACGTATTTCCGTCCTATAAATGGTAACAGCGATCAATATGAATATTTGTCTTATCTTTTTCAGTTTATTGTCGTCGAAGTTGTAAACGGACAATGACAATGAATGCAATTATAGTTGGATGAAAGCTGGATGGCTGTAACTGTTAATGTATTGTAGAATACTTTGTTTTAATTGCTTGTAATTCTATTTCTCATCTGGTAAATTCCCAAAATCATGCCAAAATACCCAAAGTTTAACTTGAATGTCAACAAAGCCTAATGTATTTGCTGCGTTGATCGTGCTGCATATCCTTGGCCGTGACGCTTGGCCAAATCACAAAATGTACTTCCCGACAGTCTACGCTGGTCAACCAATTGCTTACGCCAATCAGATTTATATGGAATATTGGGTGTAACGTTTAGGACGATTTCATAACTTTTAAATAATCGACAAAAATACTTCTTGTCCGAATTCAAAGCAAGTTTTATTTTACTATACTGCACAGCACTGTTTTGGAAAAAAGTTTAGGTAACATTCGGGACCACTCTAGGTAGCATACAGGACCAATGTTGTAACGTCGAGGACCACACAGGTAGACCATGGGACACAATAGGTAACGTCGAAAACTACTCAGATAAAATGAAACACCACTGTCCCCTGACCCTAAACCTAACTTAAGCCTAAGCCTAACCATAACCATCGTAAACACATATAAACAAACAAGCACACAAAAAGATAAATAAATAAATAATCTGCTCTTTATAGACAATTATTAACAAAACAGCTTTTCGCTGTTATTTCATCTTCCTTACTTACTTTATTGCCAATTCCAAATATAAGTATAAGTATACAGGGTATACAAATTATAAAATGACAAGGAAAGAGGCAATTGGAGCCAGGAATAATAGCTTAGAGCTAATCAATTCTGGCCCCATTTTCATGAAAATCACATTGCAATACTTGTTTTAAAGGGCTAATTATGTCAATGTTACTCAAAATTCTGTATTTTAAATGAAAAAAAAAATGATACATATTCCCACATTTGGTATTCACTTAGAGATGCTGTCTATATGATTTTATAAATAGATTCTTGTTGCACTTTGTTTGACAATATGGGGTAGGTTGTTTCAGACTTTGGCACCCATGTATGAAATTTTATTAAAGTAACAAATAAACAAACACAAACACTTACACACAAACAAAGAAAAAAACACACTTAAACAAGGAGGAAGAGCTCCATGTGCTTTAACCATCATTTTCTTATCAAGTACAATTATGTTAATTATCAACGTCTGTATATGCTCATGTATAGTAAGTTATTCATTGGAAAAAAATTATTAACAGTTTTATCACAGACGCCATGTATAGTGAGTGAACATTTTTTTGTGACATTCTTAAAGTCAAATTGTTTGTCCACATACCAGTTGTAACACCCTATTCCTACTAAGTACATTCATGTCAATTATCAAATATCTATAGATACATAGATATTGTTTTGTATTGCAAAAGTATTACATAGTTTTCTCATAGACTACCATGTATAGAGAATCATTATTATCGACAGCATATATCAAAATTTTGTACACACATGCTTGCGCAAAAATATTGCGATCCACCTGTAATTTCTGTCCAATCCCTTTGAGGGGTAATTTCAAAATTATAGCAAGTCAGAAGGGGAACACTTTGTGAGTTTGTCAGGAACATCATTTGAAAAATTCTGAGAATCTTCTTTTTGGGATTCTATTCCCCCTCCAGAGGTGTTTGTGTGTGCAGCTTTACTCAAGCAATGTTGGGGGAGGGGGTAATGGAAGTTTTGTCACCTTAAAAGGGGGTCATCAATTTTTTGGTGCAATGGGTGGATGGTTTCACTTATTTTTACTGATGCGCAGGAAGAATTTGCCGACCCATCCCCGGCAACAGTGACTGAACGCTCCCTAATATCACTGTGTTGCCTAAAATCTACCATGGAATAAAATACCTTGAAGCAAACGACGTCTCCGTACTGTTCTCAAATTTTGCCCTACTTCACTGGACCCATACGACCAATGTAAACACTATATCCAAGGTACGATGGTGATCGATTAAAGTTTAAACATGTCTGTTATTATCTACATGGTATAATTTAAATGTTGCAGCTATGATGTGAGAGTGCATCTAGATATCGTGACGAAATACATTGTTTGTGAACAAGAAACTCGCAAAGGCGCAGTTCCGACGACTGTATCCCTTTAAGATTAACATTTGAGGTTTAAAAAATGCAAAATATCCATATGTTACCAGTCTGAGATTAGTATTGTGGTTACAATTTGAAATGAATTCACTTTTCACGTCATTAAAACGATTTCATAGATTCCATAAAATTGACCCCCCATATCAATGTCTATTTTCATTTTTATTGCCGTCCTTAATGATCTTGTTTTAAAACTACTTGCATTTTTGAGCAGTTTTCATGGAAAGTTCGGGCGCGTGCTGACCGGAGCCATGCTTTCTGTGCTGAGATGGCGCCCTTTTACTTTACTCAATCTTGTCCAGGGGTGGTGGAATCATAGCTACGTTTCGACCCCGAAAACAATTTACGTACTCTATGAGACATGCCACCACTGTAACTTGGCTGCGCTGCCAGGGTGAGTGTAACCTTGAATTTCATTGAAATTCGTCCTCATATACTACCAGAGCTGTTACTAAATAAGCAACCGCTGTAAAATTTCACACTTTCGATGTTTTCTCAGTAAGTGACTTTAGATCCTTAGATATGACTTTTCAGAACCTATGAATAACGCAATAGAGTTGCGCAATGAGCGCTGGTTTCTCCAAAAGTAAAAGTATTCTTGTTCAAAATTGACAGACATTTAATTACATGGGTGTGGCTCCCATATTTTTATTCGGAATACACGAAGTACAACATTTAAGCCAGTATAAAATTAGCGAAATGATGATAAAGAGAGGGGGAGGGAGAAGAATCATTCCGACTAGCCATCCAGTTTATATTAAATCAGTAATACATGTTTTTTTTCACGAGAATCACTCAAAATCAAACCATTCAAGTTCATTCAGTGAATTATATGTTCACATTTTCATCGTACGATGCAATGACACAAAAGTGAAATTTTGAACAGTAAAGAATCTTATTTAAATGAAAAAAATGTGTGAATAAATGGATTTTTTCACCAAATTTGCCGTACTTAAAAGTTTCATTTGACGGAATTTTAACCTTTCAGTATTGTCAATTTTGTAAAATTTTTACAAGTGGCATCTAGGTCATATATGTCTGTTTTTATATTCTTCTGTAGGTCACCGTGCTCAAGTTTTTTTCACTATTCGGCAAAATGTATCCAAACATTCACAATTTGAATACTATCTCATGATCGTCATTTTGGGTGCTTTACATGATAGTTTTGGGGGCTTGAAAAATTTTGATCATATAGATGGGGATTTGAAATTGTTTGATGAGTAATTAGGAAGGGGGATCGAAAAATAAGAATTCAGTCACGATTCATCTGGCGACCACCCCCATCGTTATTTGTGAACGCAGCCTAATTGTGACCGAGTTTCAGTTGACCGTGCTCAGCAGCTTCTAAAATTGTCCTTGACACTTCGGGCAGGATAGGTTGGGCAGGCGGATCGGGATGACGGACAGGCAGACAAACAGAAGTACAGCTGAGTGATCATTTCTCGTTGGTGACTGCGAATGGGGGAAGATCATCACATCACAGCGCCACCATGCATAGGTTTTCTCTGGCAAAGTGTCACTGCGGTGAAATAAGGTCAAGAAACCAGCGTTCGTCGAAACGCACTCCACACAGTGCGACACGTGCATGACCTCAAGCAGATAGCTATATATTATAGCCAAAACATGGGACTATATGTCCTAGGGCTGGTGACCATAAGTTGCCCGACGTAAAGAGGGCAAATCGTCTCCTGCCCCGAGGGTACAGAGTCCCATGTTAGGGCTATAATATTTTATATACATGCCTCTCTTACACAGTTTTCACTCAAAATATTTAGATTTATCGGCAAATGGATAATCCATTGCCTTATTTCCATCTTAGATGAAAATCCGTTAACAACAGAACGATTTTCTTAATCGAATGGCGCAATGATATATTTAAACTACTGTTATGCAGTTTATCATTTTTTCCACAAAAATTTCCGAAACCGGATTTCCTGTGGAAAACATGGAATTTCGACAATTTTATATAAAAAAGTTGTCAAGTTGAAAATAGTTCCGGTTCATTTTAGTCCAATGATGACTATGCGGCCCGTGACGTCATCGACGAGTTACCATCGAATCCTATGGATCGCTCGACGTTCGATATACGAGGCATGTAATAAATCACACTGCGGAAGTTCTGAAGTGCGGACCTATCCTGTACACAACGTGGTTTTTCTGCGAAACTAGTGCCGCGTCATAAAGGGAGACGTCACAGCTTGCACGACCTCTGTGTACACTCTCGATAACACAAACATAACACTCACCAACACGGTCTGACGTGGTCATAACAAGCTAACTGGCGTGATTCCTGCATCGCAGTTACACGCGTTGAAATAATCAAGCTGATGTACAACTTTGGATTACAAATCACTTGAAATAATCGAAGAAAGTGGCCCATAGTTTTATTCAGTTAGGACCTCTGCTCTGTTAATCCTCCTACCTATATCCCCGCGCACGGGCGATTTGCAGAGACTGAGAGATATGCATGCACGTGCGGTGTTATACCTTCACGACGATATGAACATTAAATTATGTAATTGCACTTTCAAGTAAGGTAGTTAAGCTAGTCAACTATCACTCGTTGAGCTTTACGATTTGTTACCCAAGCCCGTCTTGTCATGTGGCTGTGTCGTACATATTGTAGGCCTACAGCAATGTCACTGACCGGTCGAGTAGAAAATATTGTTTCACTACATAGTCTGAGCAGTAAGCGTGGATAATTTTCGTTCACACTTCTACTGTCTATGCTATAGCAGGACATGTAAATTTATCCGAAGTCAATCATTCACAAAATACCCACAAGCTTGGTTTGTGTGTTGAATAATGACACCAACATGCATTATGGGGAATAGTCCCGTCTAACCATTTGTCAGCATTCATCGAGTTTCATATCACAGCATGTCTCACCCGCCTTGTCCTGTCAGTGACCTGCAATACTTCATTGAAACGTAAATCCGTCTCGCTCCATGCACTCTCTTTGTTTCAGCTTTCAACTTTTCTTTCGAAGGTCGCAGTAAATTTTACAGACATATCACCCTTGCTATGATGAAAACCGGCCATCCCGCTAAATGACACAACACACATGCGCAGAATCAGACTACGTACAATAGCTATGGACGTCGTCAATGCGTATAGGCAAGGCTCATTGTTGAGCTGATAAACCAATTTCCTTTACCATCAACACGATTGGAACTAAATTGGGATAATTGGATTTTCATATTTTTCGAATTTCTCAAAAGTGTAAGGTGCCGTGTAACTTCATGTTGCAATATTAAAAATTGCTCATAAAAACAAGTGTGCAATTAAAAAGAAAAGTAGATGAGATACTATTTTGTAGATTAAATCGACATTACTTCACAATCCAATTATCCGAAATTAGTTCCAATCGTGTTCATCTCACCGGATCATCTTACTTGTAGTGAATTAAATAGACCCAGTCTCTATCGAAAGAACACTTGGCATGGCTGGTATAACCGATTTATAATTTGAAATTTGATAAATCACATAAATTGCGGAGTGAAAACATCGTAACGCAACACACATGAGGGAGAGGACTTTATAGTCGTTCTCAATTTCCTCTTTCTTAAATTTACAGAACGTCCATAAGTGTAATTAATAAAACAAGATGCTCGACTCAAGTTCTAAAACACTTTGGGCTCAACATTGAATTGGAACCTCGCTGTCGTAACTCTTATACAGTATTTGGAGAACAAGGAAAAAAGGCTCGTACACAAAACAAGATTTCACAGCAGTATTCTTTATTGCTTATCATATTTCAATTGCCACTTTTGTGACCCTGTGGTTTTGCCGGGCATCCAAACCCGGCGACTCGGCGAAGACGCGTACAAGTTCTGCGAATATACTGGAAAGACGAAAAATCTAAGTATTTAAGGTGTTTACAGAGTTTTCCGACTGTAACGAGCTGTCCAAAACACACATTCTGAGCAGTTATTCTAATGATGGAAGTAGCTGATAGGCTGGTATGCTAAACTTCCTGCCCTGGATTATACGTTGTCACCGACGCTATACGGAGATCAAGTTTGCTGAATGACTTGAGAAGAAAGAATGAAAAATAAATACAAATACAAACTCACCACTGCACCGTTGCAATATTTTAACTAGTCATTTCTTCCATTATGCAGTATTATGAAAATTTCATAAATAATGACAGGACTCGCCAAGTGCAATGTTTTGCTGGGACTGCCTCCAAAAAGCTGTTCTACGCATGCGTTTTTAAATGTAACATGACTTACCGAACGACCCGAAGTGAACTGCAAAACTGTGAGAGTTTGCTGATGACCTGTTGATATTAGGTGTTGTATCCATCAACTGACCCGTGATGTTGTATTACTGTTTCTGCGTAACCAAACTAGAAGTCCCTCACAGGTTTAAACCATATACCGGGCGCTTTCTCTGTCCTATAAACGTCGGTGTATTTAGTTGTGGTGTGCAGTGGGTCAACTCGCTTTCATCAAAAGTGGAAGTGGACTCATGGCCAACGTGTTGGTCAATAGAAGGCGTTCCCATAAAATTATTGAATCTATATGTGCACTGCCGCTGTGTTTGAAAAGTGCTAACGACAGTACCAATCGACCTTGAGCTTCCGGTTCTAAGGTCCGGGATCGCTTGTCACACACATTTGTTGCTATTGCAAATAATGTCATGTAATGTGAATGTCGCTCACTCTAAAGAGAAAGTAGACTACTAATCGTAGCTTTAGTCTAGCAAGCTTCAGGGGATGATTACAGTCAAGTCACATTTTCATTTATCCCAATAAATTATACGCTAGTATCGAGCATTGACTACTACAATCAACATATGCATCATTCTGCAGAGCAATGTCCACAATACTATGTCGAGCTCCATAACCCCCCCCCCGCTTTGCTAACCGACGAAATAAACTGATGAATCCGTGGAAGGCATCACCGAGCTACAGTTCTTGCATTTTGCATTCCTGCGCTTTCATGAATGACAGTGTTATTTGTATCCCCCATTTTCAGCAGTACATTGTGCTCAACGGCTCGGCGTGTCGTCCCTCTACAAGAGAGAAGGCAGATCTAAATTCGAATACCGAAACAGTCCTATCTTTACAAGATACGCAATAATCTCTCTTATATCGTCATTCCGTAATATGGGGCTGCTACAACGGACATTCTGAAGATGTTAGGCCTTTAGCTATTTTGAAACGGCCAAAATGCAGACTGATGTTTTTGTCAAATTTCCAGTGGTTGTCAGTAAAGGGCCAGCATGTTTATGACAGTTGGCGAAGGAATGAATGCCAGGGAGGGCATGATATAAAAATATGATTACTACCAGTCGGGTAGGAGAAGTGCTGGTTTCTGTGTCCTTGTAACAGTAAAGTGGAAAAACTTTAGAACAGGCAATTTTGTCCGTATTGATTTACAATGACTGGTATGTGTGCTAAAGTACTGCGCGTAACAAGAGGCAGATCAAAGTTCATGTGCTGGGCGTCCGTACGGGTCTGTAACTTAAAGATCAAAACACCTGTGGTAATACGCCCTCATGTAAGACCTTTCATTCAAATAGAGGTCAATAAGATAATAAAACCAAGCTACGGTGCATTTTCTGGTCGCTAGTGTGATATCAATAGACGTTCCTAGGTCACGTGAGCTTTGCTATAAATGCATATCCGGGGGTCCCACTCATATACTTGGAAATTGTTCTGCCTGTTTGACAGACTCTTATCACACAAGACTCTGATCACACAAATAATAGAAGATGTTCGCAGGTATCATGCTTTCAAGTCAGCGACAAACAAAAAGCAATTCCTGAAAACTCAAGTCGCTCTAAAAAGAATATTATCATCGTGGTAAACGGCACGAATTTGAGTGTATGTAATATTGATGCCTTAGTATCATCATTGAACTTAGTAAACTCTCCTGATATGTGATACGGATCAGTATTTCATGAAGAAGTTTCCCTGCCTTAGCCTTGTTTACATAGGCACAGATAGTTTTATATAGGGAATTACTCCGATGGAACTAGCCATAGTCAGTGACCTAACAGAAGAGGATGTAGAAGAACTTCCGAAGTGATCCGATAATTGACAACAGTTGGCTTCGAGTTAAGCTTGATATCCCCTCGGTGAACAAAGAAGTCCTTGGCAAGTAGTACATACACAAAACTAGTCAGTTCTTGCCATTGCCAAACAAATTAAACCTATGCACCAGATTTCATTCTAATCAATATTAGCTGTTCCTGAGATATCGCACCCATCGACATACCATACAGAAAGACAGATAGTCGGACAGACATCGATGTGACAATAGCTCACGTTTGTGAACACGAGAACTAAAATAAAAGACACACCAATGCCGTAAACTTCGAGGATTCTGTTTCAATCACACGTAAGATCGACGACAAATCGTATTATGCGTTACGAAAGAATATATCTTCAGAATCATCAGCGACGGGTGGGAGAGAGAGAGAGAGAGAGAGAGAGAGAGAGAGAGAGAGAGAGAGAGAGAGAGAGAGAGAGAGAGAGAGAGAGAGACAGAGACAGAGAGAGAGAGAGACAGAGACAGACAGACAGACAGACAGACAGATAGTGAGACAGAAAGAGAGTTAATTAGTAAACTCAGAAAACATTTCCCAACAGCCTTAGAGCACACCATGCCTATGAGGTCATGTTTCAATCTCTTAGCTTAGTATAACAAAGCATTCTAATTCTGAAACCTCAACCAGCAAACGGGGCATCAGGTAAGACTGGGCAGTCCAATCTCTTTGTTTTATTTGAGTACGTCTAACTTTCATACCGGAAAAATGTGAACACGCACAACACATCGACCAGAAATGGTGACTATTATCGGTCGTCACCAAAATATTTTGAGAAACTTCCTGTTAAGAGACACCCACGTAAAATACACCATAGCATTACCAAATATCGGAGAGCAAAAACGTCATAAAAAACGAGTCAGTACACACGACACAAGATAACTGAATATACTCATGCAAAGGTGCGACGCAATACCTGGATAGCTTCCAGATATATATGCGTAAATCAATTAAAAATGACAAATTTTAATTTATGCCATGCCATAACATTTATTGATAATAACTATTGATTTCAACTTTCTAGACAGTAAAAGAATGACAGGTTAATATTATCGACACTAAGCAAACTAATATATAGTGATAAAATACTTCTTAGATGTGTGCATTTTGGATTTAGCATTGCATCCATCCACCTTGTTCCAATTTGACAGATTCCATTGCAAAAAAATCTCATATATAAGCCTCGTCAAAGATGTTACTTCGGAAGTACCAGCAGATGAAATGGTTAAACAATAAATTAAGGTTGTTTCACGCAACATCGGTGTGTCAATTGAAAATACGTCACAACATATTAGTGTGGTGTAGTATGTGGCCAACCACTTAAGCTTAAGTTACACAATAGGTCATCAAACTTATCGATCTATCAAAATGTTTTAGCAGATGTTTGCTAATTTAAACAATTGTTCTAAACTGCTTATCAATATTTTAGAATTTTCTGGCCCTCTTACTCCACTTGTCATGGTGTAATCTTCTGCTGGCTTGCACTTTTCTATAAAACAATACAGTTCAAATTGCAGACGCAAATCAACTTAAAGACGCTGGCTTGAATTATCATATTTGCAAAATTTCACACTTATCAAAATCGTCAAAACCATCGAATAGAGTATATTATCCTTATCAAGTGAAGCACAACTGTTTTTTACTTACTTCTAACAATCGAAAAAAGATTTGTAGTTTTTCTACCATAGCACAATACAAGAATAATAGGTTAGGACGCCCTTTTCCATTGAACTAAATAATTCACAGAACTATTATTCAAATAAACGTGTCGTGATAACGTTCATATTGTCTTTGATCGTGGCCATGTCATGTCCGGGATTGTCAGAAATCTGCAATTGGAGGAAGAAAGAATGACTTAATGTATTGTACAAACTGTTTGATTGCAATTTTTCAGTATTTTGTCTGGCTTTTATCCAACCAGAATCATTGGCTGAAATACGTCATACTTTTATCGATAAGTCATATAGCATTCGTTAGGCAAACCAGCGATTCTCTGTAATACATTGTGTAAGAAAGCTTAAAAGCAAATTTATACATGTTACTTACTCGCTGTCTTACGAAGATTGGCATTACTTCTGGAGTTTGTTATCAATAACCCGCATCATCCGATGCTGCAAATTAAATACAACTGAAGATTAATCAATTACATTCATTCAACATAGAAAGCATGCACTGTGTGTATTGCAGAATCTATGCCTCGAACATGAAGATTGATGTCTGAAATCTTTTTAGTCAGTGATCCTTTTAAATTGTTATGATGCTATTTAATCTCTCCGTATTTTAAGGATTTTACAGTTTTAAAAAGTCGTCTCAGTGCCGAACAGTTTTTATCTGTTGTTTTAAGTGTTTGAGGACCCTTCTGGACTTTTAGCCCTACTTTTTATCATTCCTGGAGGGAGCAAACTTCACTGAGTTTTCTACTTGTGTGTGCGCAACGTTGGTGATTTTGGAAAATGGCTACCCGACCGTCCTTATTACGTAAGACTCTTTGTTCAAGGTGGAATCCTGTCAATTCACTGTTCAGACCGCGAGGACGCAAGGCAGGACTGAAACACCCAAAGCCCAGGTATCGTATTCAAACAGTTGTTACCTACCATCGGGCCAGACGGTTGTCTAGGGAATGTTTTCGAACAAGTGTGCTACGGCAGTTAGGCGATCAAAGCACTGTCAAAGATGAACCAAAGACCATTCAAAGTTTTGTTAGTCACCGCACTTTTCAGCCAGCTGATGCCAAACGAGAATCAGTCTTGGTGAAAATTCCAATAGTATCCAGGTGTTTACAAAAGCTACAAATGAAATCTGCTCTGTGGAATGCTCGCTCAATAACGGGTAAAATAGGCGCCATCGCAACAACTTTGGTTGAAGAGAAACTGGATATTTTAGTCATCACTGAGACATGGTTGAAAGGCCAAACTGATCCCACCATCGCAGAATTTAACTCATCAATTCATGGCTATACAATACACCAGAGGTCTCGGTCTGCACGGAGAGGTGGCGGCGTAGCTGTGATCGCACGTTCAAACTTAAAAGTTGTTGAGAAGAGATCTGGTTCCTTTAATTCTTTCGAATCATTGGACATCACTCTAAAATCTGCCAGTCAGTCGTTACATATTATCGCCATCTACCGACCTCCTAAATCGTCGAAAAACAAGGCAACTATAAATGATTTCATCACGGAGTTCTCCACTTTACTTGAAACTGCCATACCTTCGCCTGGTCATCTCATAATAGCAGGGGACTTTAATATTCACTTCGAAGATGCGACCTCACCTGATACAGTAAAGTTATCAAACCTGTTACAGTCGATGGGATTACAACAACACGTTCAACACTCTACTCATGCCATGGGCCACACCCTGGATCTACTCATAACACGTACAACAGACCAGTTTTTACATTCAGTTACTGTTGAACACTTCATGAACTCCGATCATGGCATCGTGCATTTGATTTAAATGTACAGCGACCACCAAACCAAAAGACCACAATCACGCGACGGAACTTTCGGTCCATCAATGGCGAAGATTTCCAAGACAAGGTTGTGACAAAACTTGCAAACTACCCACGAAATGTCGGTGTTGAAAGCCTCTCTGAATTTTTCCATGATGGTGTCACAGATGTTTTGGATAGTGTTGCTCCAGTCTCTGAAAAAGTCATGATTGAGAAGAGACGCGTCCCATGGTTTTCTGAAGATCTTTTGCCATTAAGAAAACAGCTGCGACAGTTAGAGAGAAAATGGCGCCGCACAAAACTCGAAATCGATTCTCAAATATTCACTGCAAAGCGATATGAATACTTCCGTCGTTGTGATGAGATTAAAGCGAGCTATCATCGGAATCGAATACAAGAGGCTGACACCAAGAGATTGTATAAGATCATTGCTGAGTTGTCTGACACTAGAACAACCAATTCTAACGTCCTTCCAAGTAACATTCCCGTGACAGAAATTCCTACAAAATTCATCGACTTCTTTGATAGTAAGGTGTTGAAACTTCGTGAGGGCCTTGGCACTCAAACTCCTTGCATTGATCGTGATGACATCCTACCAATCCACACATTTACTAACTTTAATTCTGTTACAACAGATGAAGTAACATCGTTGGTTAAGCAAGCGTCTTCAAAAACATGCGACCTTGACCCATGCCGGCAAGCTGTATCAAAGATCATATCAATGGTTTCGCACCTTTCTTGGCCATTTTGTTTAATGCGTCACTTTCTACCGGCAATGTTCCCAGTCATTTCAAATCTGCCATCATCAGACCACTGCTTAAGAAACCTGATCTGGACAAGAACATCCTTAAAAATTACAGACCCGTTTCAAATTGTCATTTTTATCGAAAATCCTTGAGCGGATTGTAGCTTCGCAATTAAACATTCATCTAAGCAAATTTAATTTGTTTACCAAATGTCAAAGCGCATATCGTGCTAACCACAGTACTGAGACTGCTCTTGTGCGTGTCCACAATGACATCATGCTGGCCCTGAATGAGAAAAAGGATGTTCTGCTCATCATGCTAGATCTATCTGCCGCATTTGACACCATCGATCACGAGGTGCTTCTACATAGACTTGAATTTCGTTTTGGCATTACTGGCACAGCTTTGTCTTGGTTCCGGTCGTATTTGTTAAATCGTAATCAACACGTCAAGGTGGGTACTTCAACATCGTCGAATTCATTCATGAAGTTTGGTGTCCCACAAGGTTCAGTGTTAGGACCAATCCTCTTTACCTTGTACACGGCTCCACTAGAAGATGTAATTATTGCTCACGATCTTGATTATATGATGTATGCGGATGATACGCAAATCTATGTTGTCTGTAATAATCCAAATGACGTGAAAGTCAATGCTGAGACATGTGTCGACGAAATTCGCGGATGGATGAAATGTAACTTGCTAGTTCTCAACGATAATAAGACAGAGGTCGTCCACTTCTCATCGCGCCTTAAATCAGATACTGTACCACTGACCAGCCTGAGAGTAGGTGAAATCAACATCATTCCTTCTCTCTCCGTTCGGAATTTAGGTGTTTCTCTCAGCAGTGATGGCTCCATGTCAAATCATATAAGTCAGATCTGCAGGAATGGTTATTTTTCATTATCTAGGATAAGCAAGATACGTAATTTACTGGATAAAGCAACCACAGAGAAATTAATCCACGCGTTTGTCACTTCCCGATTGGACTATTGTAATAGTCTCCTCTATGGTGTCCACAAAGATCAGCTTGCACGTCTCCAATCAGTCCAAAACGCTGCAGCTCGCCTCGTTAGCCGTACACGTAGATTTTGTCACATCACTCCAGTTTTAACTGATCTGCATTGGCTTCCAATAGAGGCTCGCATTATATTTAAAGTTTTGCTACTTACCTTTAAAGTTGTTCATGGAATCGCACCACTTTACTTGAAAGAACTGACCGAAATGTATGTCCCATCCAGAGACCTGCGATCATCGAACTCCGTACGGTTAGTGCCACCACGAGGGAAGTTTAATAAAGCGTACGGTCAAAGAGCCTTTTCTGTGTGTGCACCTGATTTATGGAATTCTTTGCCGCATGAAATTCGTACTGCTCAAACTATTGACTGTTTTAAACGTGGTTTAAAGACACATCTTTTTACTAAGTACTATTCATAGGTCCATTTATGTTTTTACAGGGACTACTCAATTCTATATTTATTCTATTGGAATCGGTTTTAACTGGACACTATATTTTATCTCATTTTTTAATTTTAATTCATCATTTCATTTTTAAGTCAATTCCGAGTTGTTTACTATTTGATAACTTTGTCTATTTTTTTTGTCCTTTATGGTATGTACAATGCACTGAGACGTATGTGTAGTGCGTTTGTTAAGAATTAAATAATAATAAATAATAATAATAATAAGTATATACAACTAAGATGGCTCTTTTTGTCGGAGGATTTGACATCCATTTTTGTTTTACATAAAATATTTAATGTTTTGCAGAAAGAGAAAAGGATACACTGTTCAATGCTTTCCCAGGATGGTAAATCTTATGAAAAAACGATAGGAGGTTGCAGATATTTATCACATGAAAATTTGTTCACACATTATTTTGACTGAAAACCTCATACCTAGGGTCTTCCCCCTCACATGCATAATTAAGTATGCTTTAGTGCAAACACGATTTCTGGATAATTGGACGCTTAAGTAATGTCGGTTGCATCTGCAAATGCAAGCTCATCTGCTTTCCTTTTTAAATATATAAACTTGTTTTTATGAGTGATTTGTAATATTGGAACATTCAGCTATAGTACACCTATCACTTTGAGAATTTTAAAAAATATGAAGATCCAATTATCCCAAATTAGTTCCAATCGTGTTTGCAAGCAAACGTCATTAACTCCATGTACGTATACGGTAGAATGCGCCTCGGGTACAGATATTCAGACTCTCAAACTCTTAGAAGTCTCTTCTGATCTAACACTTGTAGAGGCTCATCTTAAAGTTCTTGGAGTAATAAAATTTTAACTGTTTTTAGTTTTTCGAAAATAAAAAGATTTTTTTTTTCACTTTTATCCATGGAGTTAACACAAGAATGGTGGCCATTTGAATTTCTGATATCGGTAAATTTTAGGTTATTTGTTTCCCTTTTAACAAAACTTAGCACGGTGACCCCTGTTTTATGCATGATTCGGTGAGAGGAAGGTTGGAAGTTTCATTAAGGGTAAGGTAAGGTCTTTCACTTTCGAGGCGCATTCTACCTTTCAGCTATGAACTATCCCAATGGATTAGGTATATTTATCAGTGAAGGGAAGACCGGATTTCCTATACATAACGACATTCAATAGCATCTGATTAAAAATGTCATATTTAGCAACATAATGTAGAAAAGAATGAATGAATTGTTCTTCGAATCTCTAAATCATTGCATCGAAACTGAACGGGCGAACATTTCTGAGGCTATGACTGCACGGTGGTTCAATGTTCTAAATGTATACCGATGACGGAAGTGACAGATAAAAGGACCATCAGGGATTGTATTTTCATGCAATTGTGAAAGAAAATAAGTAATGTGGATATTTCTCACCGGTTGCCATGACTACTACCTCACAGAGTGAAACAGAATTACCATGGTCGGACTGGATGCTAACATAACGACCTATGATAGGTGCGATACAATCAACCGTTGTGGAGTCCTTCTGAAGTTTTCCTGGAGTCAATATTTCACCACATTGATATTGCATCTCAACATTTTCCTTTGAGCCGACTCTAACGACAGCGTTTACGAGGCCAAGATCTGTCAAAGATAGAAAGAATTAAGGGCCTTTATAAAAATTCTATCATTTTACATGATTAGGGTAAATTTCAGCTCTGTCAAAAGTTGCCTACAATACAACCAATTATCATAAATAATATGCATGTATCACAATTCTTCTATTGTTTAGAGAGTACTAATGAATCCATATTTTAACATGTTAAAATATAAATCATATTTTTACATAAACCGGAACTACTTACTTATGTGCAAAAAACAAACAAACAAACGTAAAACAAAAACAAAAAATAAAACAAATTACAGCGCTCGGAAAGGTTATTTATAATTACGGTCAAAAATGTATTTATTTGCTTTATTTGCTTTCAGTTTTTGTGCATTGCTCTTAACTACAAGCACAAGTTTACGAAAATCCAACTAAAAAGGACGAATTAAAAGAGGGTATGAATACGGACCAATACGTTTCATCGTTCAAGTTCCCGTGCCGTGTTGTCATGTCGTCTACGCAACTGAACAGTACGTCCCTAGTAGACAGCATGCAACTTAACAGAACCGACAAACGACAGACAGATGATGTAACGATTCCTGTAGTTGCACTGACTGGTAGATCTAGTATATAGACATTGCATTCGAAGATGTTGTAGAGCTGATTTTTTTATTTTTATTTGATTTGATTTATTTAGCACTTAAAAAATAACCATACAGTACAAACAAGAAAAAAGACAAAGACAGAAGTGCTGGGATAACACAGAAAAGTTAAAAACTTATTTCCACTGTGGTCCCACCAAAAGTATGCCACCGTATGTTCTGTATTCTGCACAGCTACACTTCAAGCTGACCGATCAATGTTTGAAATCTGGCGCGAGTTCCTTTAATTTGACCCGAATTTTCGCGGGCCTCATAGCTTTCGTCACGGGCTAACTTTATTCTTCACAACACAGAAAAAACACTCATTTTACACAACTAAAGTCTATGGCAACATTTATCGTCCTACTGAACATCAACTCGTCAAAATATTGCGACCAAATATCGACCAAACTTCTTTAATAACCCCTAAATATTATCTATGTTCACGAAGCTTATATAGGGAGTAAATGCTAAGAATTAATTTGTTTACCGTCGCTTTGTAAAATAACTTTGTATACTTCATAGGTGTCGCCAAGGTCAACTTTCCACCAGGTCTTTCCTTCACTATCCAAGGTGGCACACGTTTGTGGGTCATCATCATTACCATATTCAGCGTCACTACCAGCACTGACGGAAGCTGCTCCATCCAAGGCAACGTTTTTCAGCTCGCGTCCTATAAAAATATTTGTATTGTTTAGACAAGGTATTTGTATTGTTACTGCATAAATCAGTCATCTCAAAACAACGGGGACATTTGACACTGTGGTGATAAAGCACCGGTCATCGTGCACATCGCAGATCGTGATTGGCCGACCTTGGAAACATTTTATCTACAGCAGCTATTTATCGCAGGTAGCATTCCTGTCGACCGAAAGTAAATTGCGTGTGTATATTTGAACAATATTTTCAGTTTTATAAAGTACGTTGAATAAAAGACAGAAAAAGCAAACAGAGAACAGAACAAAGGACAAAGTGATAGAAAAGTAACAGAATAGTTATAGTGACTCTCACCCTGTTCCAAGAATAGGCCATAGAAGTTAAGAGCATCTCTGGGTTGTTGGTGGCATACTTGTTCATGTGGTTCGCTGGTCAAATATAGGATCATACCTAAATCCAAGTGCCTTTCAATATGACAGTGTAAGACCCACCAACCTAATAGAGTAATGACAAATGTTGATAAACATGTTAACTTGATATTTATTTTGCAATTGGCATGCGTTCAAAAAATAATGTTTTTTCTGTGGGGTTGGGGGTGTTCAACCACACTCAATATCATGATTTAATTCACAGAAATCTATCCTTTCTTAAGGAAGGCCGTCTATCTGCATGATAACTTAGCCCCTCAAAAGTCCAGTTTCAAAATTTGATCAAGGAGAGACAGAAACTGAAAGCGGATTTCAATAAGGGCATAGCATAAATCAATCTTCCTTTACTACTACTGGACCATCATTTAACTGATGCAACCCTCCAGGGTTTGAATAATGTAGTATGCGCCTCGAAAATGAAAGACTTAAACTTTTCCTCCAATTTTCTCAAGCAATTCTTGAAGTACCCCCCTTTCAAAATCACGAATAAACATTTGGAGTCACCGTGCAAATTTTGGTACTAGAAAAACAAATTATATAAGATTTACGGATATCTGAAATTCAAAACAGTCGCCATCCCTGAGTTAACTGTTCGGAGAAAAGTGAAATGGTAAATTTAAAACAAAACAAAACAAACCAAAAGAAAGACGGTAAAGTTTCTCTTTAACCGAGGGTTTCAAAATGAGCTCCCCCAAACAAGTGGTAGATCAGAATCATATATGGAAATATTTAACTTTCTTTTCAAAAAAGTTATGTTGTATAATTTTTATATGATTTCGGGATCCATTGAAGACTACTAGAAATGTCTATAGTCAGATCCACTACAAATAGCATTTGATGTTGTTTGTTCGGAGCGTTGTAAAGTAAACGACTATAACATTAACTTACCCGGATTATCATTCTTGAGTCGGACAATGACATATCCTCCTTGAGGGACAACAATAGTATCTTTTCTCGGTGGGTTAATTAGGTTCATGGGAATGGAATCAGGATCCTCGTTCCAGGTATCATTTTTCCATCGAGGCTCATTACACGGCACTGAAATACTGATTAAGGTTTAAAATTGGGTGTGATTATGTTTTAGTAATATAACTACAGGGTTATGGTTGTTAAAATTACAGCAGAAAACGATATTAGCCCAAACGGTACATGGGACATGATAGACTGTGCGAAAAACACTAAACCATTATGTTTCCCGTCTTATGAGATTTTCCTGCTCTACATTCTAATCACATCTCGCTTTAATACTAAGGTAGCTCCATAAAATGTTTTTTATTTTTTTTCTCAGTCGGAGAAGTCCTAAAACACCAATAAAGTATAAATTTTCTGAGAGTCCTGATATTAGGAAACCTGATCGGCACATACAGAGTCATTATTTGCATAATAGTCACGTGACAAGTGTTTTGCCGAGCCTTCACGAAAATCTGCTTTCCCTCCCTTTAATGAACTCTCTGCAGGATTTCCGGTTGAAATTTATGTGTTGACAAGCCTTGGTAATGCGTGTCTGCGACTTTTTCTCCGAGCCTTCGTTTTATATGAAGTAACAATTACAATTCCTTGAAAATCACCTCAGTTATGTTAATATGCACAGCCTGGTTTGAGCGTGGGTGAGTTGACAATGCGGGACCATACCCATCCGAAGATGGTCCCTTCCATATCACTTGATGCAAGCTTCAAGCCTGGAGCTTTTTTCCCATAATTCAAATTACATGGGCAACATCCTGTACTATTTTCATTGGTTTTTGTAACAGAAATCGAGCGAGTTATAAATGGCGAAAATAGCTTTTACGGGGTATGTGAGCACAAAGCTAGCACATATATAAAATCATCCTTGGTGAAATTCCCCTTTAATGTGTACTTTGCCATCTCCAAGAAACTTGGATAACGATAACGATAGGGTATTATGAACTGGTGCCTAGAATGGATACGAGTTACCTGCTAGCATGCTAAATCTGTCAATATAGGCCCACACTGACAACAGCTGCACCTCATTTTCATAGTCATATATCTCGATTGACTGATATATTAAATTACTAACTTAATTTTATTTCTGTTTTGAAGAACAAAAGCCCTATAGCTGAGAATTTGATGCATTGTTTTCATTTTCAAACCAAAGTTGGTTCGTGTAAATGTGCTAACTGAAGGACATGTATAGAAGGTCACAGTGCTTGCTGATTTGGACCATGCTTACGCGATTAACAGGTCAAATAATAAACGGGTGCTGCACTCATAAAATGGCGCCCCACGGAAAAGTACATAAAGTGCAGGATTTCCTGCACATACACATCGTAATCATAAAGGAAACAAGCATGATGCAATTTACTTGAATCAAAAACACACGATAGCCAACATTTTGTTATTGTAATCTTTATATTCCCTGTCACATGATTAGTTTTTGGAGATGGCGGAAACTCTAAAAATGATGTTTAAACGTTTTAGTTTACATGATACTTTCGACACTTATGACAGAGATATTCACTTTCTTAGCCTTTAATGGAAACTCAGATCACCAACATGAAAGGAGAAATAATTGAAATTAATTGTGAGCAATTCTGTGTCTCATTGTAAGGATCGCCTAGAAATTGATGGTGGGGATTGATAAACAGTCAGTATTTAAGGTGGTATGTGCCTCGAAAGTGAAAGACTTGATTAAACCTTTGCTCAAACTTTCCCCAATGAAACTTTCAACTATTCTCTTACAAAATCAAAAATAAAAATCAGGGGTGACCATGCAAAGTTTGAAACTAGCGAAAGAAATCACCTAAAATTTTGCGAGATTTGAAATTCCAAATGGCCGCCACCCTTGTGTTAACTCTTTTGGAAAACTAAGATTGTGAAAGTTTTTCCTGTTCAAAGCTTACAAATGAGCCCCCACAAGTGGAAGATCAGAAAAGAATTGTACAGTAGACATTTGAGAGTCGGACTATCTGTCCCCGAGGCGCGTTCTACCGTAAGCGCGGTAAGCTGTTCAACAAGGGAATAAGAGGTACTCGCTGCAGGTTTACACTTAGATGGTGATATCATAGACCCTCGAGTAACATATTTTTCTCGGGGGTCTATGGTGATATGAGAGAAAAATATTAAAGTATAAACAGTAAGACTGCAATGAAGATACACTCTCCAAAGTCATAATCAGCGCAATATAACCTGATCATCCTTAAGGGTTCTTTGGAAACAATTCGGTAGTGACTTACTCGTCCTGACGGCAGCATTGATCTTCATCGTCTGGGCAGGGGCAGCACAAATCATTGTTGGTTATTAAACCGTCTTCATCGTTTTCTGGAAAGCCTATCTTTGTTACGAAGACACTGTGTCCGTGAATGTGGATTGGGTGATACATACCCTGGTAAGAGCCCCCCGATCCGACATCTGTGAAGACAAGCTGGTAGCTCTTCTCATAAAGCTTGACATTGTGTGTGCAATTGCAATAGTCGTAGTGATTAGACGCATCGCATTCTGGTTTGCATTCAGTGGATGTAGAACTTGGATCGACAGGTGGCGCTGTCGGGTACACGAACGACTTGCCGTTAATCGCAGGCTTTGCAGTAGGGTGGACGGCCAAGCCAGCGAAAACGAAATTCATGAAAACTTGTGCCTCCTGTGTTACATGCTGTGGTATCTCAACCGAGGCCTGATCACTTGCAGACATGTTCATCTCGGCAATTGGTTTACATAATTTGTAAGCGGGGTGGACATTTTGACCAAAAGGACAGTTCAGTGTCTGGCATGAATTGTTCTCCTCGCACTGACGCCCTCTACCCGATGGCAAAGTATCAGTGATGAACTCACGGCTGATGTCGTTGTAGCGCAACACAGAAGCATTGTTTTCCTTAAATGAGCCATCAGAAGCTAATTCATCGGCACGTATCAGGTATTCTGTGAATTTAGGATTCTGTTTGGTCTGTAATACAAAGTCATATCTTTCACCAGGAGATACGATGATGTAATCGAAGTCTTCAGGTTCGACATCAAAACCATCTGAAGTAATTACCTTTAGCATATGTTCATCAATAGAGATACGATATGTGTGGTCACTCATTGCTCCAATGGCACGGAAACGATACTTGACATTTTCTCTGACGTCATATCCAAAGTACGGAGTGCGTGTTTGCGGATTGGTTTGATCGCAACGTCCACGACCATTAATGAGAACACACGTAGGGGGACTTTGGCTGAAAGACACGCGTAGATTTCTAGTAGCGTCTATGGGGAAACGTGATCTCCCCCCTTCATAATTCCAGTCTGCTATCGTCATAATGAATTGGTCGAATTCAGGCAGCAGTGGCTCACTAAGGATATCATTCAAACTAAAGTCGTAGTATTTTTTGTTTGGCTCGTCCTCCTCATACACAATCAGTGGACCAATCATACCGTCTGATATTTGGCTAGCACCGTGAGAATGGTACCAAAATGTTCCTGATTACCAAAAAGTATAAGAATTGCACTGAGTTTTCTTACGCGTGAAATGATTGTTTCATCACATCATAACACCATTAACACTATTGGAACTAATTTGGGATAATTGGATAGTAGACAAATGACGGATGAATCTGCAAATTTGAGCTCATCTGCTTTTCTCTTTAAGCAATGCCCAACACTTTTGAGAGTTTTGAAAAATATAAAGATTCAATCGGCCAAATTGGTTCTAGTCGTGCTCATTAAACATTGTTGATGTAAAACCCAGAGACTACAAAACATGTTTGTGCTTTCTCCTCGACTGAATCACTTTAAATCAAAGCGGAGATAAGGCTTTAATCGAAAACTTCTTTTCTTGCTGAGTAAATATCGTGGTTTGAAGTAGAATCAACCACAACCAATAGTGCGTGTATTATCTGATACAGTCCTATAATGAGTTTCTAAACTCTGTAGATAAATACGATAAGGCCAAAATAGATATGAAAATGACAGAACGATGGCAAATCTTTTTCCCAGGACTATACAAATAGTGTCAGAAAGCTTCACTCAAGAAAATTTTGGGAAAAAAACAGAACGTACCTGCCGGAATTGCCTGAAATGTGTAGAGATAGTTGCTGCCCGGTGGGGTCGGATACTGGGTAATGTATGGTACGCCATCCGAACAAGGGGTTCCTTTCTGATACATACCATGCCAATGCATTGTGGTATTGCTCTCCTCCATGTTGTTATGTAATGTTAAATTGACAATCGTACCATACTTCACCTTAACAGCAACAGAGGTTGTATGGGAAAGTATAAAAACAGGCAAAAACATCACCTGAGTTACATTTAATTATATAAAGAGAGTTATCATTCATATCATATTAAATGAAATTACTTTATTCGAGTTCAAATTAATTTCTCAGCCTTTGGTACAGATATTCGGACTCTCAAACTTTAACAAATTCTATTCTGATCTATTACTTGTGGGGGCTCACTTTAAAACACTTGGTGCAAGAAACATTTTCACCGTCTTATTTTGTCCGAAAACTGATATTTTTAATTTATTTTTTTCCATAGAGTTGATTCGGGGATGGTGGCCATTTTCATTTTGAGACATCTGTAAATATTGGGCAATTAGTTTCTCTATTACCAAAATGTGTATGGTGAAAACTAATTATTTTGAAAGAGGATTGTTGAAAGATTTCTTTAGGAAGGTTTCAGCAAACATTTATAATAAGTCTTTCACTTTCGAGGTGCATACTGTCTTAAAATATTCAATTAGCGTCCATCATAAATCTAACCTCGCTATCTGAACACAAGCTCGTGTAATGTTGATATATTATTTTAAATACTTACTCTGATTGGTGGTCCTGGTTCCGCTCCATTGACACTGATAACATAACGCTTTACTCCACCACATGACAGGGTGACGTTTTCTAGAACATTATTAAAAAGGTATATCAGGGAATCGTTGACAATGTGACCTGAAGCGAACATTTCAACCGGGACGGTTAAGCCTAAAATCCTCCTTTTACATCGGGATAAAGAGCTGCTCCAGTCTGCTGTTTATTGAAAATCTTCATAGTCTCTCATGGAACCCATGGTGTATTCTGTTTGTTTTTTATTAATAATGTCTATTTCCTTGCCTTAACTTATCACAAACTTATATTGCATTGTCGATTAAAAGGTGTATGAAGAATTGAAACTTTTCTTTTGAAACAGATTCAAAGACGCCTTGCACATAGAGTCCAATGGCTATACTTTTTTTAGTCACGCCAACCCTATACAGTATCAAAGTTTGCACATGCGCGTTCATACTGTATTTCTCGGCGGACATTTTTTCCCTCTTTGACAATCACTGGCAACAAAATAACAAGGCATACATTTTTATCTATTTTCAATAATGTTACGAAATTATCAACATTCCTTAGAACACGGTATAACACCGAATGCTAGGCAAATATGTTTGTGATTGCAACCAATGTTTCAAAAAATGAATGACGATGTAACTATGCGATGGTGCCAGTGACTTGATGTAAGGGTTTGTATCTGCTTTTCATGTTAGAGTTGTTTTCGTGTTATCATTTTTTTTTCAAATCTCGCTTGGATTATGTACTTACGAAATGGTATGGACCTATCGGTGCCAGCACAATTTGGATCGTCACTGTAACAGGCAACACATTCCACGGTGTTGCCATCCTGGTCTTCGCAATCGCTTACGATGTCCTTGCCGTTGAACGTCATACAGAAGTCATCTTTTACTTCCATGTGGTAAGTACATACTGAAAAATAAGCATGCGCAGAGGTGAGCTAACCTAACAGTCCAATGGTGCTTATTAAAACAAAGTAATTACAATATTGTAAAGCACTGAATATGTTTTATAAAATGTTTATAACACATATACTCCGTAAATCGAAGTGTTTAACTCCTAAAAACATGAATAAAAACGCAATAATGTTCACAAGTTAAAACAGTAAAAACATTAATAGATACTAGGCATATATTTAGAATTTAATCGCAATTATTTATTTATTTGTAAAATTGTTTCATGAAATCCTCTTCTCGCAAAATAACTTTATTCGATCGTACTGGTGTACATAAATTGATAGACCGCTCTGTCATAATGGAGGTGTATAACAAATTCTAATACTGAAGTTTGTTGAAGTTAAACCAACGAACGCTTCCCGGAAGACATGAAGATAAACATTGCAAATGTATGAACGGTTAATCTCTCAATATACATGTATATCAATGAATTGCTGTTCTCAATTTCATATCATTCATTTGTTTTTGAGTTTATACGTACCGACATGAAAATCACGAATTAGATTTGAAATTCAAAATGACCGTTATCGCTATGTTAAGAAAAAATCAACTATCGATGTTTGAAAAACTAATTAAAGCCGGGGAAAATTTTTCTCACTCCAAAAGCTTTAAAATGAGCTTCCACAAGTGGTGGATCAGAAAAGGAATGTAAAAGTTTGCGAGTTCAAATATCTGTCCCCAAGGCGTATCCTACACCATTCGTAGAACACAGTCACATTTGAGTGTATTTTTATTTTGAAGCGAACATGCAAAGGAGGGTTAGCGCGCCCTGTATAGATCGACTCTTGCGAGGAGAAGAAAATAAGCATTTTTTGTGGGCAAAGGTATGGTACATACAAATAACTGTAATTCTGCCATTTTGACGATACATTGATTGTTTTACCAGAAACATGCAAGCAACTGACAACAGGGTACTATGAACAGCAAGATTTTTTTTGGTCATTCTTCAATCATGGTATAGAATACAATCACAGCAATGTCTCAAAATTATTTATAAACACTGCATCAACCGTACCTGTACGATTATCTTCTAGTTGAGGGATATAGGTAGATTTACATTCTCCCCAGTCTTTCAAATCAGCCTGTAAATAAAAAGAAAGACGATATTCTTTTACATGAACGTGAAGCATTGTTAACGAAATATGACGGTCTTAAGTAGTCAAAACACGACGATATTTCCCTGTCGGGATAACAGTCGTTTCCTACCAGGGGTGTACATGAAAAGTACAACGATTACTCTAATTGTAATACAAAACAGTAGAGCGTCTCTCGTATCTTGTGTGACAAAGCGTTTTCGCACAATCAAAACAGAACTACACGACTATGAATTTTACTGGGACCGTATTGCCGTACTAATGCGTAACTACCTGTGAGAAGGCAAGAAGGCCTAAAGTGGAGAGCAGGAATATGATCATGGTCCGCAGTCTTCTAGCCACACAGCTGTGTAACGTACTGTGCCCCCAGGCACCTTTTATACATTTTTGGAAACACTTCGTGGGCACTAAGTTTTCAATAAAGTTATATTGTGCGGGTTAGCATAACAATTCAACATTTAATACCTTTGAGTCTTTCAATCGCTGTGAAGTACCATGCAAAAAGTACGGCAACTGCTGTCTAAACATTGTATGTGAAATATTGATACCTACAGAATTCATAAATTTTGTAAACGTGAAAGGGTTAGAGTGGTGTTACTATTGTATCAATGAACATTTTTGTGCAACAACTCTATTGTGTGAAACGGGTTGTTATAACCAAATATGCAGGCACACCGATATGTTTCCATTCATATGGAAGATTTATCAAAATTTCATATTTACAGTATAGTAAATGCTAGTGGGCCTATATTTATAAATCGAGAAATCGACTACATTTTTTCATTTTATACTTTGCTAAAAGAATTGTTCACAATCCTTATTTGTCATCATTCAAACGCTTTATTTTGTGAATTTCCATTCAGTTTGAAATTGCTTTAATCGTAAATTTTAACATATTTTCTCCCATTATTACTTTCAACAGTGCTTAAATTTAGACAATCGACTGACAATTTTCGTTTTGCCGATAAATTTCGCGGGCTAGGCAGACAAAAGCTGGGCTAATGCTTAGCAAATAGAACAATGCAACAATAATTTAGGATTGAATAAAGCGTCTATAGTACACCAGTCTGTTAAGTGAATGTTCTAGTTAGGATGAAACACCATTTCGCGATTTCTCTAATACTTTTTAAACGCTTAGGCCTGACTTCGTTGAATGCTTTAACACTACAAGTTCAAATGATGGTGCGAGTACGAGGAAATTTAACAGGAAATGGAGGCCACTTTTGTGGTCTCTACCAAGTAAAAGTACTGGGCACGGAGCGCCGACATTATACAAATTTCTGCGAGAGCTTTTGCCAACTTAATGAGTAAGTGGGTGTGTATGTCAATATGTACGCACTGATAACAGTGAATTTTAAATTTGACGCCTAAACTAAGCATGGTCAGTGAGGGTCAGAAACGCCTTGCAACTTATCACGAACACCCCCATCAAGTGTAACATTTTGTTATCGGGTCCTAAACACTATTTTTAGTACAACTTCAGACGTGAGCTGAGCACAATCACCTAAGTTTTCCAGACAAAGCATAAAGAAAATTTTCACTGCCACTTTACATGCTGTCGCATGACTATGCTTTTTCAAGGAAGCAGGTCTTTAGTCAAGATTTTCTAACTTCAGTACTTGATGCTGAACGAATATGACTAGAAAGTCTATTTAACAAGGAAGCAGCGGCATTCATCTGTTCAGTCGTAGCTCTCGTTTTTCCCGGACGAATATGGGTTGCAACGGGAAAACTCCGAGTTGTGCAATGGAAAAAGAGTTTTTCCGTCGCAACGGAATGTATAATGGTCACATTCCCGAGCTCTTTAAACGGTATATTGATGACTGCTTTGGTGCAGCATCTTGTTCGCGCACTGAATTGGATAATTTTATTGAATTCGTTTCACCTTTTCACCCTGCACTGGAAGTTACTGTTTCAGATACATTGGTAACATTTCTTGACATATTAGTTTCTATCAATGGGGACTGGCTGTCTATCTCCATACATTATAAATCCACAGACTCTCATGCGTACGTTCTATTCAGTCCATCCCACCCTCGTCGGTGCAAAGAATCCATTTCATTTTCACAGTTCCTACGCGCTCGGCGCATCTGCTCAGACCAAAAAAGACTTTGAACATCAGTTCGGCATTACAAGCACTTGATTCTCGGTTCGGGGTTATCCCCGCTCTATAGTGGACAGAGCAAAACATCGCGTCGAACCACAGAACATGGTTTTGTGGAGGGGCCGTGCACAGGAGGATGCGTTAATGTCAACCACTCGTTCTCAATGCGATCGCATTCCTCTTGTATTAACATACCATCATTTTAACCATAGAATCCGCAAAATCATCTTTGAGGAGTATTCAATCTTGACCAACTCCCCTAACGCACAGCATATTTTAACCGCACCCCAAACATGGCATTTCGACGTGACTCTAACATCCGAAACCGTCTCGTACGTTCAAGTTTACCTAAACGCAACTGCGCAACTGGAACATCATCATGTGGCGAAACATTTCTGTACACCACCCCACCGACCGGTCGATCTGACATGGCAGTGGCTGCTATCATTTCCATCGACTTTACCCGCCATAAACTCGAACGGGCCAAAAATTTTATACTTGGGACACTGGCACCAGCCGGCATGAATACAAATTTTAATGCATTTGACCGGTCTCTTGTTCAATTGACTGTTTAATCTTTTGTGTTTTCACGTTTTCCTAGCGAGTTATAGTACCGACGAAAGGTTGCACCCGAAACGTCTGCGTTTTTATTCTCTGCGATTTGCAAGTGTTTTATTTACCACTGGTCGGTCAGTATTTTACTGTATTTGATTTAACTTGTTGCAGTTTTTACCCTTAGCATTTTAACAAGTTTTATCTCCCGCTGGTCGGCCAAATTTTTTACTGTATTCATATTCACTTGCTGCAGTTTTATCCCTCTTTTGAGGTCGTTTGTAATTTTGATGTGAATATTGTCCGCGGATGGTTACTACCAAGAATCATGCTTTAAGGTATGGGACGTGCCGAGGAGACAGACATTTGGACTACAATTCTTTCCTGATCTACCATATGGAGTTTTATTTCAAAGCTTGTGTAAGAAAAATTGTTACCCTGAGATTTTTTTGAAAATCGAAAATTTTATTTTTCTTCATAGAATTCACCATAGGATGGCGGCCATTTTGAATCTCACATAAAGGTAAATCTTACGTAATTTCTTTCTCCAGTCCCAAAGTTTGCACGTTGAGTCCCGATTTTTGTTCCTGATTTTGAAATAGCATTGATTCCTTTGTAAAAGTTTGAGAAAGTTTAAGTCTTTCGCTTTCGAGGCTCATAGTACCTTAAATAGCAAATGGAAATAGCTGTGGCGTTACTGTGCAATACAATGTTAAACGGTTGTGTCATTAACGCTCAGCGAATCATGAAGAGCTCAAGCTAGTCGACCTGCTACATTGCCGTAAGTTTGTTTGAAAATATTTTAAAAAAAGTTTTAGAGTCCATGCGGCCCTTTTTCCTTTCTACTGGTAGGTTGCGAGCTACGTATACTTATACGGGCAGACTGAACTATTTCTCAAGGTCTTTCGTGATTTTGCAAACACTTTTATGGGCTTTTAATGTCGTTTTATGCGCCGTCTCTGGTTATTCTTCCGCCTGTATGAACAAAAGCACGCAAGATGACTGGTAGGCTGTAAAAAATTGCTGACAATAGTAATTTATTAAAATGTAATGCTGGTAAAGCTACTGGGTTCTCCTGTTGACAACTGCTAATCCTAATCCCTAATCACCGCAATGAAGGTATTGTGAGGAAAATGATAATCCTAAGGAAGAATTATACGATACATTTCAAAGAGGGGTAATGCTGAACATCATATTAGGCGGCATGGAGGGGTACGATGTTGTAAGATAACCTCTGTGCGACTTAGTCACGTGATGCATCATGTTACTTGAGAAAAATCTCCCTGGGTGTGCCAACACAAAATTTATCAGCCAACTGTCACCAGTGCAGGGACGACGTAGTGTCATCGTCTAGCAAAATGCAACGCTGAAAATGGAGACATGTGTACGACACTGGTGAACAGAAAGCTTGGTAATGCAAGAACTGTCGCTCAACTATGCTTTCGATTCCATTCATGTATTTGATATGTTCAAAGGCTGGGCCAGAGGTGTTTGATAATTTTAAGCGAACATGTTACCGGACAAGGCATTGTTAAGTAAACTCCGGCTGACCATAGTTGTTTTGTGATCGATCTTTGCCCTATCGGCCCCAACGACGAAAGAATGGAAATCGTAGCTAGTTTAAGGTGCTAATTTGCAAATTACAACCGACAACATAGTATGTTAGTATTGACCAATACCGAAATTTGTATCTAATATCGTCATTTCGTAAAATTGCCTGCCACGGGCAATTTTAGCACATAAACCAGGCCCGGAGCTACCATGATTTGTCAGTTCAGGGAGTGAACAGCTAATCCGACAAACTTATGTCTGTAAGCGTAGAAACCAATGCGAGCACAACATGTGCTTTTGAGCACTACAAGTCTGGTATGCAGGGCCTTGCTAGTTGCATTTCCTCGTAGCAGTAAAATTGCAGAGCTTTAACCGACATTTTTGGGTGAACTGGTTTTCATTGATATTGCATACCCTGTGTGCTAAGCACGTCAAGCCATACGAGGTACATCAAAAGTCTTGCCCTGAGCGTTCGCACGGGTCAGTAACCTAAAAAATAAGAAATAAAACGGTGACAATGCATCCATATCTGATGTAAGTTTTATTCAAACGGAGACTAATAGCGTGATAAAACCAAACCACGGGCCGAGCCAACTGTACGTTGCATTCTTCTGGTGACTTGTGTGACTCCAGAAGTCGTTCCAAGCTAGCTACCGTGTACTGCGGCATTTTGTAATACGAAGTATTTTGTAACAACTTACGCAAAATGTAATAAGGATATCATCACTTTGTAATAAAATGGTCTACGCATTTTGTAATAAAGGTATCAGCATTTTGTAATAAAATATTGTTTACGCGATTTGTAATAAGGGTATCAGCGTTTTGTAACATAAGTTAAGGCATTGTGTAATAATTATAAACATCCGCTGATATTGAAGGTATTTCAAAATGCTTTGTGGTTTCTGAATACGTAAAAATGTAATAGCATATAATGATGTCGAGATTATGTCTCACTACCAGTGCTAGGTTATCATAATAACGCGAGATAAGGGGGTCTGAGTTCAACTGATTCCCAGTATTAATCCAACAATTATGAGTGTAATTATTAGTAAAATAATCGTTCACTGGCGTTGGTTTCCTTATTTCAAGAGTCAATTCAACTTTCAACACTGTTGCGAACGGTTAAGAACAAGTGATCACGTACTTCTACCAAATCAACCTCAGCGGGCGTTGTTCGGACAAATATTAAGTCAGTTTAACTTTCTGTGAAACCAAACGACAGGCAGCTGGAACTACATGCAGGTAACGACTCTGCTCTTTCCCTGAAATATTTTTTTCAACCAATATTGCCCAGTCAAGACAACAAGGTCAGCCCTAAGTGTATTTTTACTTTCAAATACGTGTAGCTGAAATTTATTTCTACATGTATCTTTACTTGTAAACCAGAAATGCATCGCTTCTGGGAAAATAAATCCATATGTCAGTATGACTTTCAAATTGATATAGGTACATCAGTCACATTTACTTTTTCAGACTCTTTATTTCATTCAAGACATCAGCTTACGTGGGAAAACAAGGTCAAACTGTCTTCCCATATTAGCTGTGGATCATGATTGGCAACTCTCTACAGATTTATGCTTTATAAAACTGATCAAGTATACGTGATTGCTCATAGCACTGTTCTAACGCTGCACAGTTTATCATACGACGTTTCGTACACATTTTCTATAAAGAGCAGCTGAGTATTTTAGACAAAATTACCACGCACAGCCGAATATATTCTTTAAGTTTTTATATTGCACGTCAAAATTGAGGCCGAGATGCACTTTTGTGACAGGAAACTGCTTTCTAATTGATCATGCTCTTCATAATCGGACTACCGCTAACTGAAGACATTCTCTCACTAGTAACATTTTCACATATATGAAGCGCGATGTCATGACATTTTGTTAGAAAAAGTGAATTGGACATAAAACGGCCAATTAAAGTGGAAAATAAACGTAAGAAAATTTAGCAACTTCTATATGTATGATATGTGTTTCTCTAAAATTGATTGTCGATAATTTATGGTAATAAGAGGAGATGGGCAGGTTAATAGTCAATGCTGACAGCTGAAATTTATCAACATCTACTGAAATAAACACTGACGTGAAGCAGCCAATTAAAATACTGAATGACAATTTATTTCAATCAACTCATAGACAAGGACGAAATAAAGCTCTATCGGCAGGCCTGCCACTTTTCTTTGTTTGTAAAAGGTAACAATTCATTTCTTCTGAGCCACAGTTTTATTTTCTCAGATCTATTTCTTTCCCATTGTGTCCCTCCTTCCAATCTAAGCTATCGCCCAATGGTAAAATTTGTCTAGCCAACGAGCTAGGATAAGCAGCCCTGCAATACTATGATTAAGCTAAATTTGACCCGCTATCCTACTGGTTATACCTGCCAAATATCTGCCATTTAAATGATAAGAGCCATAGAAAGATAGATAGACAGACAGACAGACAGACAGACAGACAGACAGATAGATAGATAGATAGATAGATAGATAGATAGATAGATAGATAGATAGATAGATAGATAGATAGATAGATAGACAGGCATACTCACTCACTCCCTCCCTACCTACCCACATAGATGCAGAGATACACACATAGGCCTACATACATACATACATACATACATACATACATACATACATACATACATACATACATACATACATACATACATACATACATACTCAGCAGGTCAGGTATACCTTCGCTTAAGTAGCTAAACAAGTAACTAAAAACATCACATTATTCTGACCTATTTTCGAGCTAATGGGCTGGAATGTCATGCCTTCCTATAATATTTCATGAGGGGGGAAGAGAGAGAGAGAGAGAGAGAGAGAGAGAGAGAGATACTTAGTTAAACTTCAGAAAATATTTCCCAACAGCCATAAAGCACACCATGCCTATGAGGTCATGTTTCAGTCTCTTAGCATAGTATAACAAAGCATGGCAATCTAATTCTGAAACTTCAACCAGCAAACGGGAGCGAAAGGTAAGACTGAGCAGTCCAATCTCTTTGTTTTAATTGAGTTCGTCTAACTTTCAAACCGGAAAAAAGATATCTGCCAAATATAACAGGTTCCACATAATATAAGCAAAATTTGAACACGCACAATACATCGACCAAAAATGGTGACCATTATAGGTCATCACCAGATTTTTTAAATAAACTTGACGTCCTGTTTATGATACACCTACGTAAAATAAAACATAGCATTACCAAATATCGGAGAGCAGAAACGTCATAAAAAACAAGTCAGTACACATGACACAAGATAACTGAATATTCTCATGCAAAGGTGCGACGCAATACTTGGATAGGTTCATGATATATCAGCGTAAATCAATTAAAAATGACAAATTGTAATTAATGCCATGCCATAACATTTATTGATATAATCTATTGATTACAACTTTCTAGACAGTAAAAGCATTACAGGTTAATATTATCGACACTAAGCAAACTAATATATGGTGATAAAATACTTCTACGGCGTGTGCATTTTGGATTTAGCATTACATCCATCCACCTCTCGTTCCAATTTGACCGATGTCATTGCAAAAAATATCTCATATGTCAGCCTCAGGAAAGATGTTACTTCGGACGTACCAGCAGATGAAATGGTTAAACAGTAAGTTAAGATTGTTTCTCGCAACATTGGTGTGTCAATTGAATATATGTCACAACAGAGGAGTCTGATATAGAATGTGACCAACCTCGTACATTACACAATGAGTTTTCAAACCTATCGACCAGTCAAAATTTTTTAACAGATGTTTGCTAATTTAAACAATTGTTCTAAACTGCTTATCCGAATTTTAGAAATTTCTGGCCCTCTTACTCCACTTTTCATGGTGTAATCTTCCGCCTACTTACACTTTTCTATAAAACAAAACAGTTCAAATTGCAGACGCAAGTCAACTTGAAGACACTGGCTTGAATTATCATATTTTCAAAATGTCACACGTTCACACTTTTCAAAATCGTCAAAACTATGGAATAGAGTACATTATCCCTATCAAGTGAAGCAAAACTGTTTGAAATTTATAATATTTGGATAATTAAAAGCCTTTAGAATTTTGCTACTTACTTCTAACAATCGAAAAAAGATTTTTTGGTTTTTGTACCATAGCATAATACAAGAGTAATACGTTAGGACGCCCGTTTTAACTGAACTAAATAATTCACAGAACTATTATTCTAATAAACGTGTCATTATAACGTTCATATTGTCTTTGATCGTGGCCATGTCATGTCCGGGAATGACAGAAATCTGTAATTGGAGGAAGAAAGAACGACTTAATGTATTGTACAAACTTTTTGATTGCAATTTTTCAGTATTTTGTCTGGCTTTTATCCAACCAGAATCATTGGCTGAAATATGTCATACTTTTATCGATAAATCATACGCCATTCATTAGGCAAACCTGCGATTTTCTGTAATACATGTGTAAAAAAACTCTAAAGCAAAATTAAACATGTTACTTACTCGCTGTCTTACGAAGATTAGCAGTACTTCTAGAGTTTGTTATCAATAACCCGCATCATCCGATGCTACAAATTAAATACAAACCTGAAGATTTATCAATTACATTCATTCAACACAGAAAGTATGCAATGTGTGTATTGCAGAATATATGCCTGGAACATTTAAGATTGATGTTTTAAAGCTTTTTAGTCAGTGATCCTTTTAAATTGTTATGATGCCTACTTGATGAGCATTGATAAGCAGGAAGTATGTACAACTAAGATGGTTCTTTTTGTCGGAGGGTTTGAAATTCATTAATTTTGTTTTACATCAAATAATTTAAAGTTTTACCGAGAGAGAAAAGGACACACTGTTCAATGTTTTCCCTTTGTTACCCCAGGATGGTAAATCTTATGAAAAACGATAGGAGGTTGGAGATATTTATCACATGAAAATTTTGTTCACACATTACTTTGACTGAAGAACTATCTCATACCTAAGGTCTTTCCCCTCACATGCATAATTAAGTATACTTTAGTGCAAACTCGATTGGAACTAATTGTGAAGTAATGTCGGTTACATCTGCAAAAGTAAACTCATCTGCTTTCCTTTTTAAGATATAAACTTGTTTTGATGAATGATTTGTTATCTGGGACACTCAATAGGGCACCTAACACTGAGAATTTTGAAAAACATGAAGATCCAATTACCCCAAATTAATTCAAATCATGTTTGCAAGCAAACGTAATTAACTCCATGTACGTATACGGTAGAACGCACCTCGGGAACAGATATTCAGATTCTAAAACTCTTACAAGTCTCTTCTGATCTACCACTTTTGGAGGCTCATTGTAAAGCTCTTGAAGTAATAAAATTTTTACTGTTTTTAGTTTTTCGAAAAAAAGTGGTTTTTTTTCACTTTTCTCCACGGAGTTAACACAAGAACGGTGGCCATTTTGAATTTCTGATATCAGTAAATTTTAGGTATTTGTTTCCCTTTTAACAAAACTTAGCACGGTGACCCCTGTTTTATGCATGATTCGGCGAGAGGAAGGTTGAAAGTTTCATTAATGGTAAGGTAAGGTCTTCACCTTCGAGGCGCATTCTACCTTTAAGCTATGAATTATCCCTATGGATTAGGTGACTTTATCAGTGAAGGGAAGGCAGGATTTACCTATATAAAACGACATTCAACATCTGATTAAAATGCCATATTTAGCTACATAATGTAGAAATGAATGAATTGTTCTTCGAATCATTGCATTGAAACTGAACGCGCGAACATTTCTGAGACCGTGATCGCACGGTGGTTCAATGTTCTAAATGTATACTGATGCTTGAAGTGAGCAGGTAAGGACCATATTGAAGACATTGTTATCATCAGGGATTGTATTTTCATGCAATAGTGAAAGAATAATTAATGTTAATATTTCTCACCGGTTGCCATGACGATTACCTCACAGAGTGAAGCAGAATTACCATGGTCTGACTGGATGCTAACATAACGACCTATGATAGGTGCGATACAATCAACCGTTGTGGAGTCCTTCTGAAGTTTTCCTGGAGTCAATATTTCACCACATTGATATTGCATCTCAACATTTTTCTTCGAGCCGACTCTCACGACAGCGTTTACGAGGCCAAGATCTGTCACAGATAGAAAAATATAAGGGCCGTTAGAAAATCCTACCATTTTACATGATTAGGGTAGATTTCAGCTTCGTTAAAAGTTGCCTACAATACAATTAATTATCATAAAAAATATGCAAGTATCACAATTCTTCTATTGTTTAGAGAGTACTAATGAATAAATATATTAACATGTTTAAATATGAATCATATTTTTACTGTAACTGGAACTACTTGAAGCGAGGCGTTCGCGTACATATACAAACAAAAAACAAAACAAAACAAAAACAAAGCTTTTGGGTGAACAAATTACAGCGCTTGGAAAGGTCATTTATAATTACGATCAAAATTGTATTTGCTTTTATTTGCTTTCAGTTTTTGGGCATTGCTCTTACCTACAAGCACAGTTTTACCAAAATCCAACGAAAAGGGACGAATTGAAAATTGGTATGAATTGGGACCGATAACTTCCATCTTTCAAGTTCAGTACCGTGTTGTCATGTCGTCTACGCAACTGAACAGTACGTCCCTAGTAGCCAGCATGCAAATAGACAGAACCGCCAAGGGATAGACAGATGATGTAACGATTCCTTTAGTTGCACTTACTGGTAGAGCTAATATATAGACATTGCATTCGTAGACGTTGTAGAGCTGCTTGTTCTGTATTCTGCACAACTACACTTCAAGTTGACCGATCCATGTTTGAAATCTCGCGGGAGTTCGTTTTACCCGAATTTTACGTGGGCCTCATGGCTTTCGTCAAAGGCTGACCTTTTTCTTCACAACACAGTGATAGCACTCATTTTACACAACCAAAGTCTATGGTAACATCCATCGTCCTACTGAACATTAACTCGTCAAAATATGGAGACGTCACTCGAATACGACGCGATATCGACCAAACTTCTTTAATAACCCCTAAGTATTATCTATGTTCACGGAGTTTATATAGGGAGTAAATGCAAACATTAATTGGCTTACCGTGGCTCCGTAAAATAACTTTGTATACTTCATAGGTGTGGCCAAGGTCAACTTTCCACCAGGTCTCTCCTTCACTATCCAATGTGGCACACGTTTGTGGGTCATCATCATTACCATATTCAGCGTCACTACCAGCACTAACGGAAGCTGCTCCATTCAAGGCAACATTATTCAACTCCCGTCCTATAAAGACACTTGCTTTTCTTAGACAAGGTATTTGTATTGCTACTGAATAAATCAGTCATCTAAAAAGAACGGGGACATTTGATACTGTGGAAAGCACAGGTCATCTTGCACCTCGCAGAAGGTGATGGACCGATCTTAGCAACATTTTATCCACAGCAGCTATTTAATATCGCAGATAGCATTCCCATAGACCGAATGTAAATTGCTTATGTGTATGTGAACAATATTTTCAGTTTTATAAAGTACAGTTGAATAAAGTCTTGAAAAGGCAGAGAAGGCAATCAGAGAACAGAACACAGGACAAAGTGATAGAAACGTAACAGAATAGTTACAGTGACTCTCACCCTCTTCCAAGAATAGGCCATTGAAGTTCATCACATCTCTGTCATATCTTGGGCATACAGGTTTAGGTTGGTCATGTGGCTTGCTGTTCAAGTATAGGACCATACCTCTATCCAAGTGAGGTTCAATGTGACAGTGTAAGAACCACCAACCTATGAGAGTGATGGTATAATGTTGATAAACTTATAGACTAGATATATGTCTTGGACTTTGCATGCGTTAAACAATAACGTTGTTTTGTGTGTTCAAGTTCAGTTTTGAACATATTACGATTCATACCCTGCCACAGTCAATGTTATGATTGAATACACAGGATAAATATATCCATTCTTAAGGAAGGCTGTATATCGGCACGATAACGTTGCACCTCATAAGTCCAGTATTTATATTTGATCAAGGACAGACAGAAACTGAAAGAAAGCATTGCCTAAATCAATCTTCCTTTACTACAAGTGGGCCACCGTTTAACTGACGCGCCCATATAGGGTCTGATTAATGTACTATGCGCCTCGAAAGCGAAAGGCTTAAACCTTTGCTCAAATTTTCCACAAGGAATCTTTTAAACATTCTCTTTCAAAATCAAGAATAACAATTGAGGGTAACCGTGCAAACTTTGGAACTAGGGAAACAAATTACCAAAAGATTTACCGATATTTGATTTTAAAAATTGCCGCCATTCCTGTGTTAACTTTATGGAGAAAAAATAAATGTTAGATTTTCAAAACACAAAGATGGTAAAAGTTCTTCTTTAACCATAGTTTTTAAAGTCTATGCTTTGACCAAGGATTTCAAAATAAGTCCCCATAAGTAGTAGATAAAAAAAGAATTGGAAAATTTTGAGAGTCCCAATATATATCCCCGAGGCGCGTTCTACCTTAAATCGGGAGGGGTAAGGTCTTACCCATCGTCAAATCTCTTCTATTATTTCATTTTAAACTAGCAAGTCCCTCCATGAGCATGGCCAGTATAAGACAAAGGAATTAACAATAAGGCACATCCTGCTTGGTTTTCTGTGCACTTCTACCCTTATTTCCATGATTGCCTTTTTCAAGTTGCAGAAAATGTGCATTAGTAAATACGAGATACTGATCTTCAGTTATTCTATTGAAACTACGCAGTGGTGACTAAGTCCTAGGGGATGTTTTCAGATCATATAGAAGGGCTCGCTAGGAAGGTGGATGTGCTATTGGTGTACTCTGACATTGAAACAGATCTGATTTCACATACCATAGTAGGTAAGAATCATTTATGAAAATATTTAACTTTGTTTTTAAAAAGTTGTAAGTTGTATAATTTAATGATTTCCGTGATCCATTAAAGATTACTACAGATTACAGTTCCTCTACGAATAGTATTTGATGATGTTTGTTGCGGGCGTTGTATAGTGAAAGGCTATAACATTAACTTACCCGGATTTTCATTCTTGAGGCGTACAATGACATATCCTCCATCAGGGACAATAATAGTATCTTTTCTCGGTGGGTTAAAAAGGTTCATAGGAATGGAATCAGGATCGTCGTTCCAGGTAGTGTTTTGCCATTGCGGTTTATTGCATGGCTCTGAATCACTGATTAAGGTTTAAAAGTAGATGGGATTATATATTAGAATACAATTGCAAGATTATTGTTATTAAAAGTAGAGCAGAAAATTTAAACGATCTAGGCCCAAAGGGTACACGGGACATGATAGATCATGAAGGCATATAGACTACGTTCAGAAGTCAGGGTATCCTTACCATATATAAGAGGCATAATTGTTACATTGTGAAACTCGAAAACCACTAAACCATAATGTTTTCCGTCTTTTGGATTTTCCTGCTCCACATTCTAATTAGGCGCTACTCAATTAAAGCAACTCTTTAAGCATTTGTCAAGAATTACGTTGATAAATGGTGATGGCAAGTGAGCCACAGGTATTAAGAATATTGTTAACATATTAGCGAATAGTCTGAATGTGTATACAAAGTCGTTGCTATGTGACATAAAATAAGATCAAATAATAGATATTATTCTGGGTTACTGTGTACTTTGCCAGGTCCAAGAAACAAATAGAAAACTTCGACAAGATGTTTTTTGAACCAGTGCCTTATGGTTGTACATGGTGTCCGGAATGAATAAGAGTTACCTGCTAGCATGTTACAGCCGTCAAGATTGGCCCAAACTGACAACAGTTGCACCTCATTTGCATGGTCATATAGCTTAGTGGACGGATATATTGAACGACTAAATCGATTTTAATTCTGTTCTGAAGAGTTAACTGTGGATAGCAATGTCTGTAGCAAATGTCTAGCATATTGAGTATTGCTGGCATCATTTCTTCGAGAATTTGACTAGCTAGGTCTGAATTTATGTACGGAAGCCAAAACAACAAGAAAATTTGAAAAGATAGTAACATATCGAAAGTTAGTATCGAACGTCACGCTCTCCATAGGATTCAATGGTAACGTGTCGATGAGCTCGGGGGCCGCATATTCATTCATTATTTGACTCAAAGAGAACCGAAATTATTTTCACCTTGACGGGATTTAATTACGTTCAAATTATATGTTCAAAACATGAAATCCGGTTGTTAGAAATAATAAACCGAATAAGAGTGATTTCAGTCATTTGAATTTAACAATGCGCTATTTGACTATGAATACAATTCTATTGTTAACGGTTTTTCGTCTAAAATAGAAACAAAACACATGGTTGTGATTGGCATATAAACCAAATATCGCGAGAGAAAACTATTCAAGAGAAGCACGTCACAAAAACATCATTGCCCCAACAAAGGAATGTGTACCCTCGAAGCATGGAGGCCATTTCCATGCTGACGTGGCTCACTAAGTGAGGCTACCCACAATTCCCCTTGATTTGTTCACTCAGACATTTTTTCTAAAGGCTTTTTAAATTGTATCAGTTTCTTAACAATTTTTAGCTTACAACTTAAGTTCAGAATTATTTGTTAAAACTATATTCAAAAATTATTGATTATGTTTAAAATTCAAGAGTAAATTGAATGAGAAGTCAATGTTTGGAGGTGCTAAAAATTGCACACTTGTCAAGATAAAGTTATCAGCAACTAAGATGGTCTCATCATACCACCTGTCAGACATGCAAATTTCCTTTGTTACGAACATTAAAAAAATCAATCCCTTTCTTTTGCCAACACAGATGCGACTTATTCCCTTAGTTTCCTTGAAAATATTGTGTATGGCTGTCAAAAATCTATGTCGACAAAATTGCTATCTCCTCCGCGGAAAAGGGGTTGATCTTCTCATTATTCACAGTGAGAAATCAGAAAATTATGATTATCAGAACTATGTTGCCAGAATTTTGAAATATGGACCAAGTTGTTCTGTGTACAGAAGAAATTTGCTTCAGTTCAGTGAGAGAGCTCCGTGTGTACAGATCATGGAGAATTGTGGGTAGCCTCACTTACTGTGCGTGGGTACATCGTCCCTTTTTTCGTTGTAATATTGGAGCGCTACCTCTCCCTACACTCATAACAGTAACAATGCACCGACATAGCAAAGGTAACCATCGTAAAAGAAGAAACAATTTAAATTGTTTTGAGCAGTTCTGTGTTTCATTGTAAGGATTGCTGAAAAATTTTTGATGGATATTGAGAAAGAGTAAGTATTTAAGGTAGTATGCGCCTCGAAAGTAAAATACCTAAACATTTGCTCAAACTTTCCTAAATGCAACGTTCAACCATTCTCTTGTGAAGTCAACAATAAAAATCAGGGGTCGCCTTACAAAGTTTGGAACTAGCGAAACAAATCACCGAACATTTTGATATATTTGAAGATCCAAATGGCCGCCATCCCTGTATGAGGAAAAATAAGGTTCGGATTTTCGAAAAACTAAGACGGTGAATGTTTTGCTTTTTCAAAGAGCTTTAAAATGAGCCCAACAAGTGGCTGATCAGAAAAGAATCGTAGACATTTGAGAGGTAGAATATCTGTCGACAAGGCGCGTTCTAACTTCAATGTGTACAGCTGTTCAACAAGTCAGTGAGAGGTACTTGCTGCAGGATGACACTTTCATGATGACATGTAAGAAAAATATACAAGCATAAACTGTAAGACTGCAACGAAGGTACACTCTCCAATGTAATAACCAGTTCAATATAACCTGACCATCGTTAAGAGTTCGCTGGAAACAATTCGATAGTGACTTACTTGATCTGACGGCAGCATTGATCTTCATCGTCTGGGCACGGGCAACACAAATCCTTGTTGGTTATTGAACCGTCTGTATTGTTTTCTGAAAACCCTATCTTTGTTACGAAGACACTGTGTCCGTGAATGTGAATCGGATGATAAGAACCCCCTGACCCGACGCTTGTGAAGACAAACTGGTAACTCTTCTCAACAAGCGTGACATTCTGTGTACACTTGCAAACGTCGTCGTGGTAAGACGCATCACATTCTGATTCGCATTCAGTGAATGTATAATTTGGGTCGTAAGGTGGCACTGTCGGGTAAACGAACGACTTGCCGTTTATCACAGCCTGTCTATCTTTGAAAACGAAATTCATGAAAACTTGCGCCTCTTTTGTTACATTCTGTGGTACCTCAACCGAGGCCTGATCGCTTGCAGACATGTTCATCTCGGCAATTGGTTTACATAATTTGTAAGCGGGGTGGACATATTGACCAAAAGGACAATTCAGTGTCCGGCATGAATTACTCTCCTCGCAATGGCGCCCTCTACCAGGTGGCAAAGTATCAGTGATGAAGTCACGGCTGATGTTGTTGTAGCGCAACACAGAAGCATTGTTTACCTCAAATAATCCACCAGAAGCTAATTCATCGGCACGTATCAGGTACTCTTTGAATTCAGGATCGCATTTGGTCCGTAACACAAAGTCATATCTTTCACCAGGAGCTACGATGATGTAATCGAAATCTTCAGGTCCGACATCAAAACCATCTGAAGTAATTACCTTTAGTATATGATCATCAATAGAGATACGATATGTGTGGTCACTCATTGCTCCAATGACACGGAAACGATACCCGAAATTTTCTCTGACGTCATATCCAAAGTACGGGGTACGTTTGTGTGGATCGGTTTGATTGCAACGCCCACGACCATTAATGAGAACACACGTAAGTTTTTCCTCCTCTCCATACTTCCAGTCTGCTATCGCCATAATAAATTGATCGAATTGAGGCAGCAGTGGCGCACTGAGGATATCATGCAAACTGAAGTCGTAGTATTTTCGGTTTGGCTCGGCCTCCTCATACACAATCAGTGGTCCAAACATACCGTCTGATATTTGGCCAGCACCGTGAGAATGATACCAAAATGTTCCTGATTACAGAAAGTAATAAAATTGCATTGAGTTTTCTTACGCGTGAAATGATTGTTTCATCACATCACAACACCATTAACACGACTGGAACTAATTTAGAATAATCGGTTATTAGACAAATGTAAGCTCATCTGCTTTTCTCTTTCAGCAATGCACTTGTTTTTTTAATGAGAAATATGTAATATAATTGCAACATTTAGCTATAGGGCACCTAACACTTTTGAGAATTTTAGAAAAATAAGCTTATAAACATCCAATTCTCCCAAATTAGTTCCAGTCGTGTTCATTAAACCTTGTTGATGTAAAACCCGGAATCTATAAAACATTCTTTTGTGATTTCTACTTGACTGGATCACTTTGAATCAAAGATGAGATAAGGTAGGGTGGTTTTAATCGAAGACGTCTTTGCTTGCTGAGTAAATATCGTGGTTTGAAGTATTATCTGATACAGTCCCTAATGAGTTTGTAAATTCTGTTGATAAATATGAAAAGGCCTAAATAGATATGAACAAGGACGGAACGATAAAACATTTTTCCGAGGACTGGAATGCCGAGGACCGGAAAATGTCTAAAACGCTTTACTCAAGAAAATTTTTGGAAAAAAACCAACGTACCAGCGGGAATTGCCTGAAACGTGTAGAGATAGTTGCTGCCCGGTGGGGTCGGATACTGGGTAATGTATGGTACGCCATCCGAACAAGGGGTTCTTTTCTGATACATACCATGCCAATGCATTGTCGTATTGCTGTCCGTCATGTTGTTATGTAATGTTAAATTGACAATCGTACCATACTTCACCTTTATAGCAACATGTATGAGAAAGTATTTAGGAAAACAGGTAAAAACATCCCCTAAGTTACATTAAACTATATAAAGAAAGCTACCTATCGTATCACAAAATAGAATCATTTTCTTTGAGTGCACATCATCACATAATTGCAAAATGCACCTAGGGGATAGATATTCAGACTCTGAAACTTAAACAATTCTTTTCTGATCTACCACTTGTGGGGTTTCATTTTAAAGCTCTTGGTGAAAGGACAAAATTCACCGTCTTTTTTCCCCAGTAAATAGGGAATGACCGCCATTTTCATTTTCAGATATCAGTAAATCTTTGGCAGTTTGTTTCTTTATACCAAAATGTGTATGGCGACACCTTATGATTTTGAAAGAGGATGATTGAAAGAACTTAAGTTTAAGTCTTTCACTTTCGAGGCGCATACTATCTTTAAATATCTAATTAGTGTCCATCATAAATCAAACCTCGCAATCTTAACGAAAGCTCGTGTAATATTGCTATTATTTTGAATACTTACTCTGATTGGTGGTCCTGGTTCCGCTCCATTGACACTGATAACAGAACGGTTTACTCCACCACATGACAGGGTGACGTTTTCTAGAACATTATTAAAAAGGTATATCAGGGAATCGTTGATAATATGACCTGAAGCGAACATTTCAACCGTGACGGTTTTAACCTAATTATCCTCTTGTTACATCGGGATAAAGAGCTACTCTACAGGTAGATTACTCTTTACTGATAATCTAAATATTCTTTGATGAAAGCATGGTGTATTTTATTGTTTTTTCACTGATAATGTCTCTTTCCTTGCCGTAACTAATAGCTAACAAACAAACGAACAAACTTTTCTTTTGAAATATATTCAAAGACATTGTAAAGATAAAGTCTATTGGCCATAACTTTTCTGTCACGCCCACCCTCAGTATCAAAGTTTGCACAGGTGCGTTCATTCCGTATTTCTTGATAGACTTTTTGTCCCTCTTTGACAATCACTGGCAACAAAATAACAAGGCATACATTTTTATCTATTTTCCAATAATGTTACGATTCGTTAGAACACCGTAGAACACCGAATGCCCGGCAAATACCTACGTGATAGCAACCAATTTTTCAAGAAAATGCATGACGATGTAACTATGTGAAGGTGCCAGTGACTTGATGTAAGGGTTTTTATCTGCTTTGCATGTGCGAGTTGTTTCGTGTTCTTATTTATTAATTTTCAAATCTCGCTTGGATTATGTACTTACGAAATGGTATGGACCTATCGGTGCCAGTACAATTTGATCGTCACTGTAACAGGCAACACATTCCACGGTGTTGTTATGCTGGTCTTCGCAATCGCTTACGATGTCCTTGCCGTTGAACGTCATGCAGTGGTCATCTTTAACTCTCATGTGGTAAGTACATACTGAGAAATAAGCATGCACAGAGGTGAGCTAACCTAACAGTCCAATGGTGCTTATTACAACAAAGTAATTACAATATTGCAGAACACTGAATATGTTTTGTAAAATCTTGATCGGATATCTACTCTGTAAATCGAAGTATTTAACTCCCAAAATCATGAATAAAACGTAATAATGTATACACGTTTGGACATAGTATAAGAATTAATTGATAGGCACATATTTCGAATTTAATCGCAATGATTTATTTTATTTGTAAACTTATTTTCATGAAATTGCCGCGTCGATAAATCTTACGGATATCATCGAAATCTGGGAACTTTAGAGAAATGAGACATTAAGTGAAAAGAATGCTCTAGTATGTACAATTACACCCCGGTGGCAAATGCCAATAAAAATGTATTAGAAACTTTATAATATTGCAGTTTGTTGAAGTTAAACTAACGAACGTTTCACGGAAGACATGAAAATAAACATTGCAAATGTATGAACAGTAATATTGGTGATTCAATATACTTCAATGAGTTGAATTGCTGCTCTCGATTTCCTATCATTCATATTTGTTTTTGAGTATATACGAACGACATGAAAAATCACGAATTATATTTGAAATTCGAAATGACTGCCACTGCATGAAAACGCAATAATACAGATAAATTCACATTAATGAGTTGCCTGTATTATAGAATAATACACGTGAATTCATATGAATCCACATGAATACAGGCTTGCTGAATACAAGCAATGGATTATTGACTGTATTCATCTGTATATGCACTCTTCAGCTAAAATACAGGCAATAATCCATGCTAATACAGTAAGTATTATTGTGTTTTTATGCAGTGTGCTATCCCGATGTTAAAGCTATGGGGAAAAATTCAATTATCGTTTTTCGAAAAATTAACTAAAGCCGGCGATTTTTTTACTCTAAAGAGCTTTAAAATGATCTTCATAAAGTGACGGATCAGAAGAGAACTATAAAAGTTTGAGAATCCAAATATCTGTCCTCAAGGAGCATCCTATTTCACGTGCCTAGAAAACAGCCACATTTACATGTATTTTTATTTTGAAGCAAACATGCAAACGAGGGTTACCACGCCCAGTATAGATCGACTCTTTTTAAGATGAGAAACGGAGTATTTTCTTTTCTGTGAGCAAAGGTGTGGTAGATACAAATAACTGTAATCCTGTCATTCGATACATTGATTGTTTTACAAAAAATAAGCAAGCAGCTTATAACAGGGTACTGTGAAGAGCAAGATTTTTTTTCTGATCTTTCTTCAATCATGGTTTGTCATCGAATGCAGTCACAGCAATGTCTCAAAATCATAAAAAAATCAATAGTCTGCATCAACTGTACCTGTACGATCTCCTAGGTTAGGGATATTGGTATATTCACATTCTCCCCAGTCTTTCAAATCAGCCTGTAAATAAAAAGAAAATGTTGCTATTTTACATGAACGTGAAGCATTGTTAGCAAAATATGGCAGTCTTAAGTAGTCAAAACACGAAGATATTTCCCTGTTATTTTCTACCCGGGGTTTACATGGAACGTTCTACGATTACTCTTAATACAAAACGGAAGAGCATCTCTCATATCTTGTGTGACAAACGTTGTTTACACCATCAAAACAGAATTGCACGATCCCGAATTTCACTGGGAATTCGATTGCCTTACAAATGCGTAACTACCTGTGAAAAGGCAAGAAGGCCTAAAGTGGAGAGCAGGAATATGATCATAGTCCGCAGTCTTCTAGCCACACAGCTGTGTAACGTATCGCGTCCTCAGACACCTTTTATACATTTTTTGGAAATACATTTTTCGACACAGTTGTGTTGTGCGGGTTAGCATAACAATTTAACATTTGATACCTTTGAGTCTCTCAATCGCTGTGAAGTACCATGCAAAAGTACGGCAACTGCTGTCTAAACATTGTATGTGAAATACCGATTCACAGGGTTGGTTAATGGGGAGAATGGAGAGAAATCTCTAAAATTATGTAAACGTGAAAGGGTGAGAGCGGTGTTACTATTGTATCAATGAACATTTTTATGCGACTTCTTTATTGTGTGAAACGTGTTGTTATAACCAAATATGCAGGCATACCTATATGTTTCCATTCGTATGGAAGATTTATCGAAATATTTACAGTATAGCAAATGCCAAAGGGCCCATATTTATATTTCGAGATAACGAATACATTTTGTTCATTTTATACTTTGCTAAAAAGAATTCTTCACTGTCCTTATTTGTCATCATTCAAACGCTTTGTTTTGTGAATTTTCATTCGGTTTGAAAGTGCTTTAATCGTAAATTTTAGTTTATTTTCTCCCATTATTACTTTCAACAATGATTAAATTAAGAAAATCGACTGACAATTTCCGTTTTGCCGATAAATTTTGCGGGCTAGGCAGACAAAAGCTGGGTCGATGCTGAGCAATAGAGTAATGCAACAATAATTTAGGATTGAACCAAGCCTCTATAGTACACTGTTAAGTAAATGTTCTAGTTAGGATAAAACACCATTCCGCCATTTCTCTAACAAGTTTTGGACGCGTAACTGCGTTGAATACTTTTAAAACTACATGTTCAAATGGTATTGCGAGTACAAGAAAATTTAACAGGAAATGGCGGTCACTTTTCACTCTACCAAGTAAAAGTACGAAGCACGGAGCGCCGAGGGGTTTACCCATAAGATCCAAAAGTGGCCGCTATTTATCGTTGACCTCCAAGTACTCGCACTATAACGAATTTTTCCTGTGAATTTTAGGCGTTTTACACCATATTTCCGCAAAACTGACTTTCTCAATCAGGCTGTTTTGCAGAAGTTGCGTAATACTTTTTTCAAAAAAACAAGCAAGATAGAAAACAAATACAGCTAGACGTACATGAATCAAATTAAAGTGTCAAACAATTGCTGATTAAACATCAGACGTGCTCTTAAGGAGCGTAACTGAGTACTTGTAATTATTCTCATTTGCAGGTGCAACTTAAGATAGAATGCACCCCGGGGACAGATGTTTGGACTCTTGAACGTTTACAGTTCTTTTTTTTATCTACCACTTGTGAGGGGCTCATTTTAAAGCTCTTGGTGTAAGAAAACTGTTCACCTCTTTAGTTTTCTGACAATCGATATGTTATTTTTCTCCATAGAGTTAACACTGGGATGGGATGCCATTTTGAATGTGTGCAGGCATGTCAATGTTTTTCCATCGCACATGAAAGATTTACAAAAAATCAAGGTATAGAAGATAACTGACAAAAGGTTGAATCCTGTATTACAAGGTTATGTGAAAAAAGTGTTCATTGCAATCATGCATTTATCCCGCACAGCTGTTATATGTCACCACTCAAAGGCTACGCTTACGTTTGTGAATTTTCAGTACACACTTCACTCAGTTGTCTCATATCACGAATCTTAAAATGATCTCCACACATTACAGGTCTACGGAATCTAAAGTCAGTTTTACGTTTCGAGGGTAAATTTACGTGCTAGATTAAAGAAAACTGGGTAGGTGCTACGAGGTAATACAATTAAACATCACCCAGGGGGTATATTTGTATCAAGACTCATCATGAAAGGCGCCCTAGGACAGGTATCGATTACTAGTATCATTATTCTGTGGGTATGCTAATTACTCTTCCTCGAAAAGATAGAACAAGACACGATGGTCTGCATGTGTACAAATAAACTGAGTCAAAATTATGCCTAGATAATTCATATTAATATGTACATAAGGCAAAATTTATATGCCATAAGTTTTCTTAGACAATATTTTCGCGTTTCTCAAAATCACTTCACCTTTGATTTTTCTTTTTCAACTACCATACAGAGCAGAACTATTCTCAGATATCCGCTATACCAAAGAGTTTAATTATTAAGAGCTACAGTTACTAGCATTACGTCGAGATAATATAAAAACCTTAAAGGAACTCGGTAAGAAGTCTCCATCATACAGTAACCGTCGAACCGTGCTTTCTCGATTGAATAAAAATCCAGAAGAAACCGACAAAAATATCCGATTCTTAACGAACGATGTAAAAATCTACTGATAATGTAAGTCTTATTTTCTCAAATTGGACTGACTAGGCTGCCACACCGTTCGAACATTGAATTTACACCTCTTAAGATTTGTCCTGTTGTTAGCTTGCATATGGATGATGTACCTAACACTCGACCTAGATCTGTTATGAAAAGCACACATTTTGCCAACTACATAAAAGAAAGTATCATATTTTCCTGCAAACTGTCGTTCTAGAAATATGCAACTTTAGACCACGGCTTACTACCGGTTAAGTAATCGATAGGCAGGTATTGCGAACAGTTCAGCAATCTTTACAGTTGTTAATAAAACGAATTTATTCAGAAATTATGCCTATGATATGAGATTTCGTCCGTCTCGAAATCACTATATTGGGCAACATTTCAGCTATCCTATTAGTCGTAAGTTTCCAGGTCTCTGCACATTCTGATTATATCCTCGTGCTGGTCGACATATTCGAAAGACTATGTGAATATTGTTAAAAATTGGCCAACCAGCGAGAGATAAAAACTTGTTAAAAGGCAGAGGATAAAAAAACTGCAACAAGTTAAAACAAATACAGTAAAATACTGACTGACCAGCGCGAAATAAAACACTTGCAAATCGCAGAGAATAAAACGCAGACGTTTCGGGTGCAACCCTTTGTCAGTACTAAAACTCGCTAGGAAAACGTGGAAACACAAAAGATTAAAACAGCCAATCAAACAAGAGACCGGTCAAATGCATTAAAATATGTATTCATTCCGGCCGGTGCCAGTGTTCCAAGTTTAAAAATTTTGGCCTGTTCAAGTTTATAGCGGGTAGAGTCGGTGGTGGAAATGATAGCAGACACTGCCATGTCAGACCGACCGCGGTGGGGTGGTGTACAGAAATGTTTCTCCACCGGGTATGCGAGCTTGTTGTCGGTAACGGTGCGAAGGTGTTCAGCAAAGCGATCACCTAGAATATATTTACCGCACCCCCATCATGGCATTTAGACGTGACTCTAACATCCAAGACCCTCTCTTACGTGCAGGTTTACCTAATCGCGACTGTGCAACTGGAACGTCATCATGAGGCCGTCGCGTGTGTAACACCTGCCCGCATACTTTTACAATCTTTTTCATTCAGGGCCCGCGTGGTAGAGTCGATGTTTCCGGCGTGTTTACATGCACGTCGGCTAATATCATTTACTGAATCAAATGCAGACGCTGCAGCATGTTATAAATTGGCGAATAAAGCATCGCCTGGGCAATCGCTTTGCTGAACCACAGTCCCTCTATCTGGATAGAGGGACTGTGGCTGAACACCTTCACACCGTGACCGAAAACAAGCTCGCATACCCGTTGGCGAAACATTTCTGTACACCACCTCACCGCGGTCGGTCAGACATGGCAGTGTCTGCTATCATTTCCATCACCGACTTTACCCGCCATAAACTCAAACAGGCCAAAATTTTTATACTTGGGACACTGGCACCAGCCGCAATGAATACATATTTTAATGCATTTGACCGGTCTCTTGTTTGATTGGCTGTTTGTAATTCCACGTTTTCCAAGCGAGTTTTAGTACCGACGAAGGGTTGCACCCGAAACGTCTGTGTTTTTATTCACTGCGATTTGCAAGTGTTTTATTTCGCGATGGTCAGTCAGTATTTTACTGTATTTGTTTTATCTTGTTGCAGTTTTTATCCTCTGTCCTTTAACAAGTTTTTATCTCTCGCTGGTCGGCGATTTTTTTTAATGTATTCATATTCACTTGCTGCACTTTTATCCCTCTTTTGAGGTCGTTTGTAATTTTTATGTGAATATTGTCCGCGGATCGTTCCTATCCAGAATCATGCTTTAAGGTATGGAACGAGCTTAGGAGACAGATATTTGGACTACAATTCTTTCCTGATCTACCACTTGTGGAGTTTTATTTTAAAGCTCCTTGTGTAAGAAAAATTGTTACCCTGAGATGTTTTAGAATATCGAAAATGTTATTTTTCTTCATAGAATTCACCATAGGATGGCGGCCATTTTGAATCTCACATAAAGGTAAATCTTACGTAATTTCTTTCTCCAGTCCCAAAGTTTGCACGTTGACTCCCGATTTTTGTTCTTGATTTTAAAATAGCATTGTTGAAAGATTCCTTGGTAAAAGTTTGAGTCAAGTTTAAGTCTTTCGCTTTCGAGGAGCACAATACCTTAAATAGCAAATGGAAATAGCTGTTGCGTTACTTTGCAATACAACGTTAAACTGTGTGTCATTAATGCACAGCGAATCATGCAGAGCTCGGGCTAATCCACCTGCTTTATTGCCGTAAGTTTGTTTGAAAATATTTTAAAATGCTTCAGAGTCCGTGCGGGCCTTTTTGCCATTCTGCTGGTAGGCTGCGAGCTACGTATACTTATACGGGCAGACTGAACTATTTCTCAATGTCTTTCGTGATTTCGTATACACTTTTATGGCCTTTTGAATGTCGTTTGACGCCCTCGTCTCTGATTATTATTCCGCCTGTATGAAAAGAAAACGCAAGACTACTGGTAGGCTCTGAATATTGCTGACAATAGTAATTTATTAAAATGTAATGCTGGTAAAGTTACTGGGTTCTCCTATTGACAACTGCTAAGCCTAATCCCTAATCACCGCAATGAAGGTATTGTGTGAGGAAAATGACAATCCTAAGGAAGAATTAAAGCTGCAAGCAGCGTTGGCGGGGCCCAAGCGGTTGCCATGGTTGAAACATGGAGGTAGTAGCTACTACTACCTCCATGGTTGAAAGTACTTGCACTGATGATACAATGTGCAAATTTTGAGCTTCCATGTGTTTCATGTGTAGAGAAATCTTTAGACTAGTTGTTAACACATGTGGAAATACATTTAAAAGCTCACGCTTCTCAATTCTCATTTAAAATGATTTTGAAAAGTATGCTTGACAGAGAGAGGCGAACAAGAATTTAAGTACAATTGATGTATACCATCATAGCTCATTCTGGAAATTTACCATGTGTCCTATGTGTTGATAAATCCTTAAACTAGTTGTTATACATGAAAACTTCGTGTCAAAGATCGTTTTCCCCATTTCCCATTTACATGACTTTGAAAAATGTGTGTCATAGACAAAGGGGATATAGCATTACAACAAGTTTCCACTGATTGTAAGCCATACAGACTGATGTGATGACAAGAAAAATAAAGTTTTTTTCTTATCCTTGCGCGTGTCAATTCAGATCTGCTGCGTCCACCTATTTTCTGCTCATGAGGAAATAAATGAAAAAAACTGCAAAAATACATCACGATAGTGCATGTATAAAACAGAACCGTACAAATAATTGACACTAACATTCCATTCAGAACTGTACACGTATTTCACTCTTATATTACTCTGTGAAAATTTTGCAAATGCTGCACTTGAAGTCAACTGTTGCTGTACAAAAATAATAAAGCAACACTGCTGTACATTTATCTCCGCGTGCATTCGTATGTTGTTGTCATTTTTTTCCCGCGTTGTTGATTGAAGAATGAAAAATGAAACCTGCGTAAGTCTCATGGTTTCGCCGCCATATTGGATTTTGTGAAAAATCGTAATTTAATCTTTAAAAATCTTCTCCTCCAGAACAAATACACTGATTGAACTAAAATTTTACACTTACACTTACACTGCGTAACCACTTAATTTTTGAAATATGTCTAGGATAAGAAAGAAACGTTTTATTTTTCTTGGCGTACTAGTTGTTTTGATGACCTGTACACTATGAATTTCAACTGTTGGGTAGAACAAAAAGGTGTTCTTCAAAACCTGAAAAGTCCAAATATTAAACTGCAAAAGTTACTGGCAATAACAAAGTATGGAGTTGTCACTCAGGAAACAAATGCTAAACATCGTGGTAAAAGTTAAAACTACTGTCTGTTTAATAAGATTACAATTTTCTACGGTAAGAAGAGTGGGTCGCTGAACAAATCATAACAGCCTTGAGTACGATTCCTTCTTTTAAGTGTCAAATAATACTTGTCCTGAGCACTGTTTATGTTGAGTGAAATGCTCCCTTAGCTGTAACTTTAAAGGCTAGTTATACTTGTCAAAAGTTAGGCGTATGCGATGCAGCTATATTTAATAGTTACAAACCTGTAATCGCTATCAATGCAGTACTGTACATATCGCTATAGACAACGGCACGAAACCTGCTTCAGCATGCCAGTTTTTCAAACGAATTAGGGGCCGTCGATAATAAAAGCAGACGCACAAGAAACGTAATTCCTTCGTTTTACTTGAAACCCCCTCCCTCCCCCTCAAAACGAAAGTTCTTATGCGAAATCAACTTCATATTATGATGCTGTTTCTGATGAAACATGAAACATATGAAACATGAAACATGGGCGTGCGGCGATCCGCACGCCCATGAAAAAACACCGGAAGTTCACATTAATTACTAAACCTTCACTTTACGCGTTTCACTTTTTAAGACACAGAACATTTTAATGTATTTCGCATGAAGGAAAATGTTTCATGTATATGTTTCACGTTGAAAAAACTTACAAGTTTTATTTCACATTTATGTCTTTTCGTTGTCTTTTTGTCTCCGTATTTTGTTGTCATTCTGTTCTTGAATATAGTATGCAAGGTAGTATTGCGTTCTCGCTGCAAAGTCGCACTTCGAAAACAATAGACGAAAATCCTTATGCGATTTTGACGCACGCAAAACGAAATGAGCTTAATACCCCCTCCCCACCTAAACGAAAGAATAACGTTTGTCGTGCGTCAGCTTTTATTATCGACGGCCATAGCAGCTCAAAAGTAAAATAGTCTCAGACTAGAGAAATGTGTGCATTTTAGACTTTCAATACATTTGCTTTACGCTTGAATTTAGCATGGAGCTTTGGTAGCTCCATGAATTTAGCAAGCGATGCTCGGACAGCGCACAGGGTCAGGGATCATCACAAAAACGTCAGTACGTAAGTTCACGGCCAGCTTGAATCATGCCAGGGATCGCGGAAATCACGGATCATAAATCCAAATGTTCATGTCTATTATGTAAAGAGAACCCTAAAATATAAAGCACATAATGATTTGATATGGAGAAACATCTTTTTGTTTCAATGACGGTCAGTTAAATGCTCAAATATCGCGACAAGACTTGCTCATTTGCACAATATTTAATGCGGAGGTACATCGACTGTACTCGGCGGACGAGCGAGCGCCTTCTCTGAAAATCTGTTTACAATATCACGTCAGAATACACTGAAAATTTTTGCGAAATTTTTAAGGAAGCCAATTCACACAAGTTCCTAATGTCAGTAAAGATATTTTCTTGTTTGCAGCAATACACCACCAACATTTTCACCGTTCAGGAGTGCCTTACTCGCTCTACGTTGAAAAAAAGCCGTATGCTTTTGACCATGCCGTTCCTAACTTTACAAATTCCAGTCGACTTTCCTACTCTCATCATAATCTTTCTTTCCATGTCATATCTTTACTTGCGCTTAGAACCTGCGTTAGGGGTGGTTTCTCTCCAATTTGGTGGAGCTGTTTAAGTCAAAATCGAAAGTTTGCCGTTTTTGCTTAGTTTCACCGTCACTACGATCCTTCAGTGTTGACGATGACATGGCTGTCACTGCACGGAGTAATCTGTAGGCACATTGTACGAAGTTGTCCAACCCAAAACTTAGTAACATTGTAGTCAAATAGTCATGGTAAACATATGGGTACTTTTGGATTGTGAGCTATTTCGTCACAATTTTATTCATTACTGTATGTGTTACAAATTCTATCTTCTGACGCATAAGGTCCGGGATGCACAGAGATAAAGAATGATTACGTCTCAAGTTGAATGCAGGACAGCGCGTGGACAGACAAAATGATGACGTCATACTGCAATTTTCGAATCGCAAGTTTGGCTAATTTTTGCCTAAATTTTCTCGGCAAACACTACTTTTTTCTCGCATTTGCGATTTTGCGAGCAGGCAGCGGAAACACTGCCTGCGTCATTGCGAACACAGGAAGGGCAACGCGCCTTATTTTCAAGCAGGCGATTTATGTTGTTTTTTCAGATTTCGTCCATTGAAAATCCTACCCGCACGCGAACGGCAAACAAAGAATTAATTGTGTGGCACCTAATGTAGAGTGTTTGGATAAAACACATAAGGAAAGTGCTAAATTAGTCATGGAGTTGATCGTTGAGACTAAATAGTGACAGTAGTAGTACTTGGAGCAAACGTTTCTAGCATTTTTGTTTCTGAACTTGGTCTCACTCAAGTCCACACACCAATTCGTAAATATTCAAAACCTTGGAATTGAGGAAGTGCATGTTTACTGAGTGTTCCCATTGTAATAAGCTGTGCAATCAAACATTCTGAACAGCTACACTAACAACTGATATGGTCGCACCTATTTAGACCTAGAACAATGGCAAGAGCGTCCAGGTCTGATTAACCATTTTACCTGCAGGCTGTGAGTGACGATTTTTCAAATCGCCGGCATTGAGTCGATAGCCTGTGATTTCAGCAACAATGACGCAATACAGTTTTCTACAATTATTTTACCTCTCACTTTCCGGTTTCAAAATGTTTATGACAAACAGCCTATAATGTTTATCCCATAAAACACCCTTACTCCATAATATTGACATTTTAGTTTCAATTAGGGACTCAACGTCTATCTCATCGTCACCACGACTGTGCTCCAGCGAGTTGTTGTCATAGGTATTGTAATGATATATTAATCATCACATGACAAACATCAATAACTGAAAAATGAGCTCGCGACAATTATTTTTCGCTGTAGTATGGACCAGATTTTACAGCGCGATGACAGACTTTACTCTCTGATATGAACGTAAAACACATAATCGATGCATATAGCTTGTTATAAGTTATTATCAATGCTTCTGACCAACGCCTTTTCACACTGCGTAGGGGCTGGGATTGTGGGTTGCATAGAAATGCCAGATCAAGTTGACAGAAGCCAATGCAGTGCAGTCTAACCTGCGCGCCTTATCTCTGTTAAAAAAATACGGCTGCACTCAGACACCTTCACATAAAATTGCCCAAATAGCTTCATTCATGATCCCTGTATTTACCCGCGATTTGACAGAATTTATATCGTCTAGTATCGAAGCTGGAGTCAGTCCTTGGAAGTCGGGTTTGACCAGAACTGTGAGGTGGTGAAATCTCCGATATATATCGGACATTAACCCGCGATTTGACAAAATCTAGCTAGTGTCGTCTAGTATCGAAGCTAGAGTCAGTACTTTGAAGTCGGTTTGGCAAAACCTGTAATGTGGTGAAATCTTCGATATATACCAGACATATACCCGCGCGATTTGACAGAATTTATATCGTCTAGTATCGAAGCTAAAGTCAGAGCTGTAAAGTCAGTCCTTGGAAGTCGGGTTTGACCAAAACTTGCAAGGTCAGAAGAAGGTGGTGAAATCTCCAATATCGGATATTTCCCCCCCCCCCCCCCCCAATTTGACAGAATCTATATCGTTCAGTATTAAAGTAAGAGTCGTCCTTGGAAGTCGGGCTTGACCAGATCTGTAAGGGGGTGTAATTTCCGATATATATCGGATATTTACCGCGATTTGACAGAACCTAGTATTGTCTGATTTCGATATTAGACTCCCCAAATCGCTGATAACTATATACAGTATCTGGTAAATATCGGTGATTTCACTGACCTTGCGTGCCGAGGAACAGGGCAAGTCATTCTAGTATTGTCTACTATCGATATTTGAGTCCAAAAAAATTGCCGATAAACATCGAGTAAATATCGGCGATTTTACAGATCTGGCGTACCGAAGTACAGGGCAAGTCATTCTACTATCGTCTAGTATTGATATTAGAGTCCCAAAATCGCCGATAAATATCGGGCAAATTTCGGCGATTTCACAGACCGGGCATGCAATGGCACAAAGCAATTACATGACATTCGATCAAGCTGCAGAACAAGGTGTTGTTTTAATGGATATGTATCACCGATTTTACGACATTAAGAGCTTGGCTTGATGTGTTCTTGTTTACATTTTTTATCAGTTACATGCTCTCAGTTACATAAGACACCAGGGCCACTCCATGCATGTCAGATAGAGAAACAAAACAAATCACCACACCTTGCAATGTCATGTATCTTTCTTTTTTTACTCGTGACGAACAAGTGAGCATGCATTCAGACACCTACATATAAAATTACCCGAACAGCTTCATTTATGATCCTTGACACTCACATATTAGCTGTGCGTAGACCCCAGTAATTGTGCCCTGGCGGGACCTTGTCCCGCTCTTATCATGCCGGAAAATGCCGAGAGAGTTTGACCGGTTAAGAAGGGCTTGACTACGCAGTTTCTGCGTAGTGAAGCTTCATTACGTATTCATGGTGAACCCTGGCCAGCTGTCAATAACTTTGGGGGCTTTTGTCTTTTGGCCTGCTTTGCATATGCGTCGTTGGACACGACCTGCCAATCACCCAGGTAGTCAATCAAACTATTAGTTGACTGTTTACCGACCCAATTAACACTATCCAGCAGTATCAGTCATATTTTAATCGCGTGGCCCGGTGGGCACAACGTAGGAACGCGTGTATTTCTATGTGTACGTTTCACTTGTGGTGTTGTTTGTACCATGGAGGTAGGAATGTTTGTACCATCGTGCGTTTGAAGTAAGCTTACTTGTTTCACCTACTACAGCATTACCTTCAAGGTGACAGGCTAACTATTAATGTTCAGTATCATTGCACCGAGTTCTGCCCACGGTGAAAACCACCTGTTTTGCCACGGTCCCTCTGTGGAGGGACCGTGGTTTTGCCTACTAATTACTGCCCGTCGCTGCCCGTCCTGAATGTAGCCTATCTATAGCTACAGTAATCAGTCAATATATAATACCCCGCGCCTTATAATTTTTATATAAACCACAGTCTCTCTATCCACGAGGGACTGTGTATAAACTTATAAAATCATAGTCCGTGCCGTAAAATTGTTGACTTTCGATGCGATATACAGGTTGATCGTTGAATCGCACCGGCGCATCCATATTTACTTGCCCCATAAGCTTACTACTCTGTAAAGGGTGGGTAGATGGAATTCCTGGGCCAAAAATGAACACCGGGGCGAAACTTTTTGTGAACCCATGTGGAAACATAAATCATTTATCAGTTTTGATATATACTCCTAAATTGTAAGTTTGATCATGGAGGTACCTCCATGGTTTGATCAAAATCGAGACCACATTCAAGGGCTATGCAGACTGTCCATGTACGCACACACAGTGACAAGAAGGCGGCAAACACCTACTTACCAAGCACATCGAATCGGCGAAAAGAAGCATAAAAAAGCTATAGGCTCATCGCCAAAACAAACGCGCCAAGCGCTAACAAAAACCCATACCAAGCGGCCCTTTTCAGGGCCACCAAACACTCCAAAAGAGAACTACCCAAAAATAACCCCATAAAATGACATAGAACACACAAACACTTAAAAGAAATAACAAAAATCGTAGGCCTACACATAAAAATAACGTGACAGAAAAAATGGCCGTGGAAATAAATCAGCTATTTCCAAAGAAAATCCGACAACAACATGAAATTCAACAACAACCTATCATCGCTCAAACTATGAAACTCCGAAAAATAGTACTAGGCAAAGGCCTTAAAATTAATTCGGACGCCAACAAAACCAAACAGAATAAAACCACTTCAGGATTTCAACAAATAAAGTCGTAAAATGTGACTACGCTACATCGTGAGACACAAACAATCGCAACAACACAAATTCAAAGAAAAGTCAAATTGGGCTCCACAAACAACAAACACCAAAAACTTGAAAGCTATCTGAAGCTGCTAAACTCGCACTTCTAGAGATACCCTTTCAAACAAGGAAACAAAACATGTCGCGTGCTAAAAGAATCGCGATAAACCAGCTTGCAAACAATAGACAAATTTCGGGAAAAAAAACCCTCGACAAGGGTCGGGTTTTCGTCATTGTCAACACAAACGATTACGTACTCGAATGCGAAAGGCAATTACGCAACACTCAGTATTATACACAACAAGCCAGAACAAACAGTAAACAAAGTAAACGAACTATGAATCAAAATGTACGAGAACAAGCACATCAACCAGGATACTTGTGAGTATCTTGATCCAATAAACATAAAATCCGTACCCCCAGTGGTACTTAATGCTAAAAATTCACAAACCTCCGCAAAAATCTAAAAGACACACCAGTCAAAACAAAATTTACCGAAGTAAAGAAACATAGAACAAACAAACCGAACCACCAAACGGACTCACAACGTGACCAAAAATTAATATACTTGCCTCACTAATCGAAAAGCAAGACCACTAAAATGCATTAAAATAAATTTTCACAAACACAAACTAAGGAAAGAATCTACACCGCGACTGATGAGAAACCACAACCGGGTTTCGAAACGCAAGCGTCAAAGGGCGACTCTATCAACTTTTGTAACAACATAGGTCCGGCTGCGTCTCGCCATAAGCTTTCCCCACACAAACAAAACATTACCGTACACACTAATCCAAACTTCTCTACAAATATCCAAAGCGAAACAAACATTTTTATTAACACACACAATCGGATAAGAATGTAGGAACACATTTTCGAAACGAATCAAACACAAACTCGACACAAAAACATTTAGGATAGATGGGGAGCCTCTTTCACATTTTTTACATCTCGCTATACTGTCTATGATTCTAAAAATAAAGTCATCTGCCACTTTTTCTGTATACGCGGTTTGGCAAAACTCATCTCTTCAATCGAAAGTCGGGCGATTTCATGGTTCTTTGGGGTACGTCGAGCTTAAGGAATGTGGTTATATTCGCGATGTTTTATTCGAAATTATTTATTTCTTCTAGGGCAAATGCACGTAATTCATGCTGTTGGAAATACTGGCCGCTCATAAACAAGACAATAAACTCGATATCTGTGCATCTTTACTTTTATTGTCAAAGTACCATCGACACCCCAAAAAAACCAAATGGTTCAGTCCACGCGTGGGTTCAGTCCAGGTATTTGCAACGCAAGTCACCTAGGCGACGGTAATCCGCACCACTTATCACCATCGGAAGGTACTCCTCCCCCTATACCACTGCGATCCCACCCTCAAGGCACTGCGTCATTCGACCAAGCATTGTTATTGTAATTTCCTGCATAAAATTAACAGCGAGGTCAACCGGTCAAACTCTCTCGGCATTTTCTCTCATGTTCAGTCAATCACAGCAGTCGGCCACCCCTTAAAGCTAGGAGCACACTCCTCTAAGTACTTCTGTGGCAGTATACTTGACAACGTCACCTGGCGTACAAAACCTGGCATCAATATAGCCTTACACAAGGGGCCGAGATTAGGGTTCTTGGGACTGCTAGTTGAATTAGACAGCGGGCATTGCAGTCTGTCATGTCGTCTTTGACTTTCAAGTTTACAATATAACATACATCACTGATCGATCTTCTGACTGACGAGGTTTTAAACAGCAGCCTTATGAACATTGGGGCAACTTAACCGACCCAGATGCCTTTCGCAAACTTAAAAGAGCTCGCACTAAGAAAGATATGAATAAAATTTCAGTTGAATCTGTGTATTGGTTTTTGAGAAGAAGATTTTTAAAGATGAAATTGAGATTTACACAAAATCCAATATGGCGGCTAAATTACGTGAGTTATTAAAATGCCTTTCGCAAACTTAAAGGACTACCACTAAGGAAAATAAGTGTAAAATTTTAGTTCAATCGGTGTATTTGTTCTGGAGGAGAAGATTTTGAAAGATTAAATTGCGATTTCACAAAATTCAATATGGCGGCCAAACCACGTGACCGATCAAAACGCCTTTTGCAAACTTGAAAGACATCACACTTTAGATGATAGACGTAAAATTTTAGTTCAATCGGTGAATCGGTTCTGGAGAAGAAGATTTTTAAAGATTAAATTGTGATTCTACAAAATCCAATATGGCGGCCAAACTACGTGACCGATCCAAATGTTTTTTGCAAACTTGAAAGAGATCACTGTTAGGATGACATGAGTAAAATTTCAGCTTAATCGGTGTTTTGTTCTGGAGGAGAAGATTTTTAAGGATTAAATTACGATTTTTTGCAAAATCCAATATGGCGGCCAAACCACGTCACCGTTTTTTGCAAACATGAAGAGATCACACTTCAGATGATATATGTAAAATTTTAGTTCAATCGGTGAATCGGTTCTTGAGAAGAAGATTTTAATTTTAAAGAATAAATTGTGATTTCACAAAATCCAATATGGCGTCCAAACCACGTGACCGATCAAAATGATTTTTGCAAACTTGGAAGAGATCACTGTAAGAATGACATGAGTAAAATTTGAGCTCAATCGGTGTTTTGGTTCTGGAGAAGAAGATTTTAAAGATTAAATGAGTATTTTAGAATATCCAATATGGCGGCAAGGTCACGTGACCGCATGCGATTTTATTTGCAAATTCTAAAGACCTTAGGTCATGCTTGCTATGCAAAAAATTCAAATCGACTAGACCCCTACGTCTTCTGGAGAAGCCATCTTTAGGTTTTTGGAAAATCCAATATGGCCGCCAGGTCACGTGACCAATCAAATTTCAAGGGTCAGGTGCACGAGTACTATTGGCTCCTATTAACCCTGCAGGTTTGAGAAGTTTTCGTTCCGCCGTTCGAGAGATCTAGGTGAGCAAAGAAACGGCAGAAGAAGAAGAAGAGGAAGTCAGTTAGACTCTCGCCAGTCGCTTGTACGGCTTGGTTTCGCATATTGGCGTAGCTTCAGGTATTTGCTGGTACAAGCGACTGTTACGCCTCACGCAATCCCCCTTGCTATTACATATTCATGAGGTATCGCATCATAGTAATGGGTGGGGTAATAATGCCATATTTGGATAGTGGAAGGTCATCCTTCAGGTCATACATTCATGTGGAGTATAGTCTAAGTTGAGGTTTCCAGTTTCTGCCGTGATCGTAAAAGACTAGAACTTACTGTGACCTTGCACTTTTATATGATATCGGATATTTACAGCTACTAGACAACACGGTATCGAACCTAAAATTGTTTTTTAAGATGTGTGAGGTGGTGAAATCTCCAATATATAGGATATTTAACTGCGGTTTTAGACAAGTCAAGTAGAGTTGGACCACGGAAATCAGGCTTGGCCAGACCGCGGGGCCAGATCTGTAAGGTACAAATGAAATCCCCGACACACATCGAATATTACCCGCGATTTGACAAGTATCGAAGTTAGGGTCTGATTGAGGAAGTCGGGGTTGTCAAGATCTCTGGGGTGATAAATCTCCGATATAGCCTACATTTGATATTTACCCGCGATTTAAAAGTCTAGAGTTGACTAGTATCGACACTAGAGTCAGTAGCTGTGGGTCCATAGTCGTGGTATTTTCGGACAGAATTTCTGTCTTTTACGGGCTGGTTTTGACCTTTACGTTTTAAACCCCGCCACTACAGACGTGTAAGAGACACAAGGCAAGTGTATAGTATCGATATTAGACTTAGAGTCCCAATTGCCGTAAAATATCAAGTAAACATCTGTGATTCCACAGATCCGGCGTGTCGAGACGCGAGGCAAGTCATTCTGGAATTGTCTACATGTAGTATCGATTATGGGAGTCCAAAAATCACCGATAGGTATCAGCCTGAGGTAAAATATCGGCAATTTCGCAAACCCAGCGTGCCGTAACAGAGGGCAAGTCATTCTTGTATCGTCCAGTATCGATATTAGACCCGTATATAGATTGTTATGTATGACAGAAATATTTTAGACGTCAAACTTTGATACTAGAAAGTAAATGTCCGATATTTAAACATTGTGCAAAATCACGCCTTGATTGTAATTTAACCTTGATCAGTTGATGGCCATTTGCCTCGGTCGCCTGTAAAGATTACATTTTTGTGATTCGTCTTTTCACGTGGGTTTCGACACTTCAGTATTTTTTTCTCTTCATCAGTTGCCCTAGTTTTTTTTGTATTCCCTTCCTTGGATTTGATGATAGTCATCTTCCCTCGAAGAGGAGAATCCACAATCGTTTTTGAAATAGTCAACTGTCGTAATGACTCCACTTCTGTGTGATCCGGTGTTTGTACTCATCCCTGATCGGAGTTCTGGACGCTTAGCTTTTTCGTGTTGGCACATATTTCAAGCCCACGCTCATGCTCGTTTTCTCAATGTGAGAAATACTTGTTGTTAAAGGCTGTTTTAGGAAATAGAAATGTTTTATGTGTTTGTCCTTAACCTTTCACTGATTTCATGTTTTTTTCAGTTGCCCAAACTTTTGGTTTTGATAGTCATCTTCATTTGCTTTCCTTTAAAAGAATTAAAAGGCACAAAATCAGTTTGATGTTAGGATGTTGAAGTGGTGTCTTTTTATTTTTTCGATCAAATTTTCTAGGCCCCTATACTAAGCGCGGGTAAAAACTCTGCACTATGTTTGGATTTGACCTGAGGATGGGACTGCGGACCAGCTGATTTTCTTTAGGGCCAGTGATTTTCTAAAGTTGCTGGCCCGCTTAGCCAGTAAAGATTTTGTGTGAGTTTCACACACTGCTTGTCGCGATCGTCGCGTTGCTCGTGTATTGCTCTTGCCCGTCATATACATGTTTCCAGGGATACTGTGCCTGAAAACCTAACCCAACAAGTTTCTATGTCAGTAAAACAACACTTTTTGATTCCATGATCCCCACTAGCTGGGCCCTTCCTTTTACCACAGCCGCGCTGTGTTTTTATGTCAACAATCGTTGTCTGGGAAGCGCGTACAATCGAGGAATAGCGCTGCAGTTTAAGCCCACCCCTTTCCATGTCACTCGTTGTGACGTCACCGTCGCCTTTTTCATACGGTTCTGTGAGGGCGCATACAAGGTATAACAGTCCTCGTGCCTTCGGCACTCGATCTCGCGCCTTCGGCACTCGATCTCGCGCCTTCGGCACTCGGCCTCGCGCCTTCGGCGCTCGATCGCCTACGTTGGATTGCTACCGCAATTTAATAAAGTGAATTCGGTCAAAGAAGGCACGAGGGACTGTCGACAGTCTAGAAGTCAGTAGAACTTGAGCAATAACAATAGGGTCCCAGCCGGTCGGCTTGGGCCCCTAATTATACGATGCATTTCAAAGAGGGGTAATGCTGAACATCCTATTAGGCGGCATTGAGGGGTACGATGTTGTAAGATAACCTCTGTGCGACTTAGTCACGTGATGCATCATGTTACTTGAGATAAATCTCCCTGAGTGTGACTACACAAAATTTATCAGCCAACTCTCAGGGATGACGTAATGTCGACGTAATGAAAATGGAGACACGTGTACGACACGAATGAAGAGAAAGCGCGGCAACGCAAGGACGGTCGTATGGCGTGTAATCCATGCCAAAATTAACACCTAACATTTTGAGCAAACCTACATGCGACTCACCAAGCTACATGCGACTCACCGAGCTACATGCGACTCGCGCAACCTCATGCAACTCTCTTGAGATGCATTTGCTTTGCGCTGCGACTTACTTGAATCTGACTCCCTAGATTACCTTTGAAGCTCAACTCATTTTAACTTCAGTGCTCGAAGTTCGTTTTTGAGCCGAACGCATTCGTGTCGGGGGACAGTCCGTGTGAAGGGGGGACTTGGTTTGGGTAAACCAATTTTAAATAGGGTCCGCTGCATGCTGCTTTCAATTTAAATAAAGGCACTTCTTGGTTGAGAAAACCATACGTGAATTTGACTGATTTGAGTTCACTGAAATCGGTTAACATGTGTGAATGAGATTCTATCGTATTTTATTTGACTCTCATTTGACTTCAAGTAGACTGTGCCACAATGTGGTTTACAATAAACCAACCCATCATTAAAGTGACTAACTTTGCCCCGACAACACGGAAGCTTATGAGACGTCACAACGCGTCATACCAACGTCATATGACGTATTCAGGTGTTTTCTGTTAGTGAGCCAGGGGATCTGAAAAAAATGACCCGACATATAGTATATGCAGTGCAACGAGCGACTTGAGTTGCCCGTCGCGTTGCCTCGTTTGTACGATGTCATCGTGTCGCTCGATTACCATGGACGAAAACGACAATTGTCCGCGCTGCGTAAAAATCTCCGCGCTGTGTGAAATTTGTCTCCGCGCTCTTGGAAATTCTCCGCGCTGTGTAAAAATCTCGGCGCTGTTAAAAAATCTCCGCGCTGGGTAAAATAAATCGCGGCGGTGTGTAAAAATCTCGGCGCTGTTGAAAACTCTCCGCGCTGTGTAAAAATCTCCGCGCTGTTTGAAATTCTTGGCGCCTTTTTAAATTTCTCTCTACTGTTTAAAATTTCTCCGCAGGCTGTTTCAAATTTCCCTGCTGGGAGACAATTCTCCGCACTGTTTCAAATTTCTCTCTACTGTTTGTTCTCCGCGCTATTCACTTCTGTGACTATTCAATAAGGAAAATGAGGGCAACTTCACACAGCGTATGCGTACAGCTGGCAATGTTTTACGGGTCGAATATTAGCCTGCTAAATACGTAGTCGTTACAATCGCCTTGTCAGACAAAACAAATTGAAATCATAAAAATCGACAGGAAATGGCCCAAGGATATATCCTTTACAATCGAATTAATGTAAGAGAACAATTTACAAAAACACTGGACATTTTTGCAATGTGCAGATTGCCTTAAAGCCATGGCATGGTTACCTATGTACAGCATGATGAGTGATTCCTGGAGATTCCAACTTCAGATTTTTTAATTACTTTCTGGGAGGTCGTTCACAATTTTTTGTCCAGCGGAGGCTTTTCATAATTTTGTTTACCACCTGATTTTTTAAAGTTTCATACTTCAACTCGGACAATTTGCGTATATTGTGTACTGTACCATGCCTAAATCATCAAGACATACAATATTTTAACAGTACATTGACAGTATCGACATCGATAAAATACGAGTCGGGATAAAATAGAGTAATATATTTTACAAGTTTTTCCTTCGCGACCGGTCGTTCGTGGCGATAAATGCCGAGAGAAACAGAATATTTTCAAAGTTTTACTTTCACGGCAGGTCGTGGGGTCGTGGTGAAGCATGTCAGGAGGAAGTCAGTATTTTTTCAAAGTTGTTCCTTCACGACCGGTCTTGGGGTTGTGCACATGCACATGTACATGGGGAGAGTGTACGTTGGTATACATCGCGCCATCGTGTCAAAGAATGATGGCATCTACATTGCGTTTGAAACAGCCACAACACAGCATTTATGTTAGTTGAATTCCGTTTGTCAACAACAACATTACGACTAATAAACATAAACAACAATACATACAACATAAACAACAACTAGATTTCTTGGTTTCATGGTTTTAACATTAAACTAAGATAAGGCAGAGGTCATAGCCTGCCTGCCAGGATCGCTAGTCTCGTCTGATTAGCATGGCGACCAGCGCGGCCTCTCACTTTGTAGGGAAATCAGATCGTTAATTTTGACACCTACCATAATGCAAGCATTTAAAGATTTAGAAAGTACCCATATCAATAAAGCTTATATGGAACTACCTCTCAGTTCATTCTGAGTTCTGCTATCTTTCTGGATTTGCAGTAAATTGCCCAGAACCCGGCTGATGAATTTGTGTCACAGAGAGTGCTCAGTTTGACATGATTTATAAAATAACTGAAAGGAAATTTTGGAATAAAATCAATGAGCGCCATAGGTCAACATGTAATTTACGTATGTGGTAAATGTCATGTATTTTGAGCGCATCTTTTACGTTAGTTTTTCAACGGCAAATCCGAATTACACTGTACATTCAAAAGTTTTGCACGTCACTGGCGATCGGTTGATAGTGTCTATATATGCTAATGAGCGCTTGGCTGTCTGACTGTCTGTGACTAGTAGGGCCGATAAATATCGGCGATTTCGGACTTAAACTATGATACTAGACGATACTTTGTCAAATCGTGGGTAAATATCCGATGTATATCGGAGATTTTTTCACCATCCAAAGATCTGACCATCCGACTACGCAAAAATAGCATCCATGGTCGGTAGTCAAGAATCCTGCATGTTTTACATTATTAGATTTATTCATTCACGAAATACGTTTTTTTACGTAAGGTAATCTATAGGGAGCATGATTCAAACGAGTCGCGGCGCAAAGCGAATGCATTTCACGAGTCGTATTGAGTTTCGTGAAAGTTGGAAAGGTGGGCGACAATATTGGATTGAATTGGGCGAGAGTTCAATGAAGTCGGCCACAGTTGGGTTGAATTGGGCGAGAGTTGAATGAAGTCGGCCACAGTTGGGTTGAATTGGGCGAGAGTTAAATGAAGTCGGCCACAGTTGGGTTGAATTGGGCGAGAGTTGAATGAAGTTGGCCACAGTTGGGTTGAATTGGGCGAGAGTTGAATGAAGTTGGCTCAAAATGTAAGGTGTTAATTTTGGCATGGATTACACGCCAGACGGTCGCTCAACTATGCTTTCGACACCATTTTTGTATTTGATATAGTTCAAAGGCTGGGCGCGGCCAGAGGTGTTGATAATTTTAAGTGAACAAGGCAACCTCTTGCTGACCAAACTTGTTTTGTGATTGACTTTTGCCCTATCGGCCCTAACGACGAAAGAATGGAAATCGATGCTAGCTTCAGGTGATAATTTGCATGTTACAACCGATAACATATGACAGCATTTACCAATACTGAAATACGTATCTTACATCGTAATTCCGTGAATTTTCTTCCACGGGCACTTTTCAGCCCATAAATAAGGCCCGGAACTACCTTGATTTGTCAGTTCCGGGAGTGAACAGCTAATCCGGCAAGCTTAGGGACCGTTCAGTTTTTTACGGTTTGGGGGGTCGGCAAAATCCAGGGGGGGTCATCGTAATTTTGGAATCCGCGAAGGGGGGCATCGCTTTTTCACTGGTAGGAAAGGGGGGTCACCACATTTTCAAAAACATAATACCTACAATAAAGTTCACTTTACGCAATGGCCATGATCGACCCTCTTTACCGGCGGGCCGCCTTCGCTACAATAAATTGAGTTTATGTAATGGCCCATGATCCTCTTAACGGGCATCCCAGTCCAATTAGGTTTACTTCATGCAATGGCCATCGTTTACTCTATGTGTGGCCCATGACCCTCTTTACCGGCAGGCCCGCACTTTGCCAACCCACTACAATAAGCATCGGGCTGCCTTCGGCGGCCAACTCATATTATAGGAGCATCTGGTTAAGTGCCTATCTCATCTTTGAAAGACCGTTTACATGCTCGCGACCCTGAATGGTAGCACTGAGACAAAAAGGGGAATTTGCATAACAGTGTGATGGACAGAAGTTGTCTGTGGAAATGAAGTTAAAAATTGCCTTACAGTTGTCCTAATTAACATACGTTTGCATGGATGTGGCTGAGAAGTTTGTGCACTAGCATCTGTGCTACACGAATAAAGTGCGCGCCGCGTATCGGAGTTCAAATCCAAACCGTCCGGTTAAATTTGACATATCGGTTTTGGTTATTTTTCAGCCGTGGGGGTCATCATTTTTTTTCGTCTGACAAAGGGGGGGGGGTTATCTTTTTCACGAAAAATGCAGGGGTCTATATTTTTTGAACACCGGCGACAAGATTTTGCCGCCCCCTCCACGCCGTAAAAACTGAACGCTCCCTTATTACTGTTAGCGTAGAAACCAATGCGAGCACAACATCTGCTTTTGAGCAGTACAAGTCGAGTATGCGGGGCCATGCTAGTTGCATTTCCTCGTAGCAGTAAAATTGCAGAGCTTTAACCAACATTTTAGGGTGAACTGGTTTTCAATGATATTGCATACACTGTATGCTAAGCACGTCGAGCCATACAAGGTACATCAATAGTCTTGCCCTGAGCCATCGCACGGGTAAGTAACCTAAAAATAATAAATAAAAACCTGTGATAATTCATCCCTATCAGATGTACTTTTATTCAAATAGAGACCAATAGAGTGACAAAACCAAACCTCGGGCCGAGCCAACAGTGTGTTGCATTCTTTAGGTCACTCATGTGAGTCCAAAAGTCGTTCTAAGCTAGTTGCCGTAATATAACTGTCATATAAGCTATAAACTACTGAACGCGTTCAAAACATGACCAGTCGCCTTATGTTCCTCGCACAAGTTGTGGAGGGTCCGTGACTATACCAATACACACTGCAGTTGCAGTTGAACCGTGGCTACTTCTTACTTATCTACGCTCCGTGCAGGTAATAACGTTACACAATTTATTCCATGTTCAGTGTAAATAACAGACTCCCTGCGGTAATGAATAGATAGTCTAATTATTACACCTCAGTATCTTTCTCAGTGTCACAGTAGATTCAGCTTTAAGCACAAATTCCTCTGCGTCCAGGCCCAAGGCCATCCTTGTACAGAAACCTTGTGTTGTCAAACATTGTGCAGATTCTGAGCTCCTCTGGCCGGAGCAGGGAGGGCAAGCAAGGTGGCAAGTAGGTACAGGCATGTACAAAAGAGTGCACGTCTCCTGTTAAGAGCTAGATACACACACGCACCTGAGATTTGTGTGTATTTGTGAAATTGACCCATGCAATGCAATGAAAGACTGTTTTGTACTGGTAAAAGAAAACCATACACGCTACTTAACACACATTTGGTATTCTGTCCGATCACAGAGGTGGAATACCAACAGCCGAACATGCCTACGAGGAAGCAAAATAAGCAGAAAGATGGCGATATCAGAAGCAACGGCAATCACAAGATCTACTTTAGGGCGTTTAGATCTTTAATAAGGTGTAACCGATCTGCGCTTTATCAAGCTTCAGGAAGCCAGTGACCTGATTGTCGCTGTAAACTGGAACACACTCGGTTTGGTGCCAATACCCGAGAAAGGGATACAAATTGAATTTAATGTTTTGTCCACTGTAAAGAGAAAAACATTGTCGTTTGCTTCAAATGTAAGACTTTTCTCAGGCCTATAGAGTACCAATTTATATGCAACTCTTATACATTTGCATTTTATGCCTTTAGTAATGTAATGACCCTTTATTTAGAATGGCGTTCAGCTCACATTTTACATCAATCATCGTTATCACTTTAAAAAAGTCAATGTGTTTGAAAATTATTGAATATTATTTAGCATCGTCTTGCGACTTAGATGTTGCCACCAAAAAGGAAAGATACATTGGCAGAAAATATGTGTATATTATTTCACATTAACCCGAAAAGTGTAGTACATTTGACAGAAAACTTTCGTAGCCACGTTGACGTCATCAAGACTTACTCTTGGATTTCTGTCTACATATCAGCACGTGACTTGAGGAAAAGTATCCATTCTTTATTGCATCAATATGGCGATATCACGTGATGATTAATGTGATCAATCGACTGCAGAGGTCATACAAGGGTGAAGTCGCTTACAATATGAGTGACTTTTACTGTGTCGGAACAAGGGGTTCATGTCACGCGGTTTCTTTGACGAGTAAAATGAATCGAACTTCATGAACCCGGAAGATTAAAAGTTCTGCGTCATTTATTGCACATCAGAAAATCCTTGAGAAGAAGGAACCAAAATTTACAAAAATATACATTTCCTGATTCTTGACCTGTGGCAAAATTATGACAACACACGATTTTCCCTTGTTGTTTTCTAGACTACATTCGCCTGAGGTTACGCGCCTTGAAAAATAAAGAAAAAGTTTCACTGAAACTTTCATCAAGGAAACTTTCAACCATTCTCTTTCATAATCAAAAATAAAAAAACCGGGGGTCGCCGTGCAAAGCTTTGGTAGTAGAGAAAAAAATAACCAAAGATTTACCGATATTTAAAATGGCCACTATCACTGTGTTTACCCTACGGAGAAAAAACAATTTCGATTTTCTGAAATCTAAGACAGTAAAAGTTTTTTTTTCTTACACCAGGAGCTTAACTATAAGCCTCCACAAGCGGTAGATCAGCAAAAAATTGTAAAAGTTTGAGAGTCCGAACGTCTGTCCCCGAGGCGCATTCTACCTAAATGCCGGAGTTTACTTCTTAATGCTTCAAAATTTGAAATATAAAACAATAACAACAACACAGCATTACAAGTCGTGTCTTCAACGAATAATTGTCGTGACAGCGGTAATTTATACAATCATAGGATATTTTTCTATTTATATACAAATTCGCGACGATTTTGGCCAATGACTTCAACTTAGGCATTTTTCCCCATTGGTTGGTTGGTTGTTATAGCAGTGAATATTGTCATTATTAACCTTGGGGATATAGTGTATACAATCTTTAATGTTCTCAATCTACCAGTCATAGAACAAAGTCCATTGAAAGGTTAAATGTGCAATGAATTCAAGATATACAAAAACTAGTAAGGGCCATATAGCTCCCATTCCATTGTTATATTAAAAATAAAATAGCTACACAACATGCAATTTGTTCGAGTGGTGATTTAAATAAGTGATATCACATATCATGGGTGTTAAAGGTCTGGTGAAACGCCCATGTTGCAAAATCACAGAAATACAGTTGATGGTCTATAGAACAGTTTTGTTTATTTCTTTTGTCGTGTAGCCCGCGATAATGCATATGGCAAAGGAAATGCAAGGTGATAACTGGAAGTAAGTAAACGGGAAGCAGTAAGTATTTCACACCTTCGTAAGCTCCCCACGGGGAGTAAGCTTAACTTCTAGGGTTTCGGCTTGCATAATTAGTATCATACTCTCAGTGTTCACGCTAACGCTCGCAACACTTGCAAAATGCGATAAATGAATAATTGAATGCGGCGAAAATTCTATCAAAACGATTCTCCACGCTTGCGAATATATATTTTGACGTGAAATTCGGTTTCGCCAGCCAAAGCTACAAGTTTTGCCGATTGATCGAAGCGGCTAGCCGTCAGGCGGCGGAAAATCGCCGCCTAAAAGCAGGACGATCGCCGGGTGAAATATGCACAGATCGCTTCTTTTACCCTTTTTCTATTCGAAAAGGCAATAATCTTTCTAAAATTGAAAAGAAAACGTAACAAACGCGATGAAAGGAGAAAATAGATGACATACTCTATTCTTGCTAAGTTACTTCCGGGTCTCAAACGAGTCTTGTCATCCATATATCCAATCATGAGACGTACAATCTATGTATTGTATTCTGTGATTTGTTCGTTTACATCCCCGACATGTATCGGCTGCTCTGATTCGCTAAAATTTTTTACGCAGTCAATTGCCATTAGCCTTTTCACAAAGGCGTCGTGAAGTTCATACCGGCGTCGATCCGGTTTTTACAAGGGATAATTACCGGCACTAAATGATTTTTTGGTTCGAAAAAGTAATCGAAGCACAGAGAAGTATGTTTAGTTGTTTTATCTCGTTTGTAGTCGTGAATTTGCGCCTCAACGTGGTCTGTCTAGGCACAGACAAATAATATAGACAGAGTGGCAACACTTGCATGCCTTTTGTTCCATGGTCGTCTCGGTAGACTATTGGCTTTTCATATTAAAATGAGCTTCAAAGGTGTTAAACTTTTTGGAGGCTTTGTTTGTGGTTGATAATTACACGAGATTATGCGAAAAATACGACGAGATGACATCGTACTGCCAGTCGCGTAGCAACCATAGTTACTTTGTGAGCTCTCAGGCCAGAAACACTGCTTCACGCCAATCAAAACATAACACGCCAGCAGTTTCATAAACATGTCCTTCCTTGACGCACGTGTAAAAGACGGTATGATTGACCGTAAACCATTGAGTAAATACAGACAGTATCGATAAAAGACTTTCAAATTTGGTTCAAATACACTCATTATATATTCATAAAAATATGAGAGGAATTTTTAAAACGGTAAAACTCATTTTCCTGAAGCTCAAAACACTCCCGCTTTCGCCAGCACGTCAATTCTGCTTAGCACCACACGACAACAACAACACAAACTTTGCCGAACATACTTTCGCTTAACAATTGGCGAAAATCCGAAAATTACCGAAGGATTCATGGTCGGCACTCTTCGGAAAAGAGAGGCGAGAGCAACCTGAGGCGAGGCGAACATGGATGGGTTACGTAACCGCTTCACGCCTTAAACAATACCCGTTGCCACTCTATCTATCTTTCTCTATGGTCTAGGAGAGCAGAAAAGTCGATACTGACCGTGCCTATGCTATTCTTATGCATGTGTGCATCGTACACATTGTCGTACAGAGTCATTACTTGACCGTCGAATCACACATTCAAGCATTTTGGGTATTTTGTTTAACCGTGTCGATCATGTGAGCTTAATTTTAAATCCAACAATTTCAAGGTCTAAGGTTTCCAGTTCCGGTTTCCGTCTGACAGACCACATTGGGACACTGACTCCACGGCTTCGATTAGGGTTCTACACCTCAAAGAAGCAACCGACGAAGTCATAAATTGGCCTGTCCCCGTTTGAACAGGTAAAAAAACTGTTGGTCTTCGTAAAATTGGAAAGTGATTGTTATAAATAGGTTTCTGCGGACACGGCTTTTGAGAGTTTCGTCCCTTCCTTATGTTATAACTTGCTGGTGCGCTCGTTGACTTTGTCAAAGTTAATCCTGTGATAATCTGGTGACAGCGTCCACAGATTATTTTTTTTATTTATTTATTTGCACAAAATGATACATAAAACACCACAAAATGAACAAAATTGTGCATGGATTACACAGAAAAGTCGAAAGACTTATTTCCACTGTGGTACATATTAACAAAAGACTAACAAAAAAATGGAAAAAGTACAGAGTGAGAAATCCGACAACAGAGAGTAAAACAAGCACTTCCTAAAATAAGTTAAACGGACTAAAACCCTCTGAAAATCACACCAAAGATTAAATGAAATCTCTCCTGACACGTTCGACATGAGAATCTTGCAAATGACTTTTAACCCTTTTTTAAACTTGTAATTGGAATCAATATTCCTTATACTACATGGAAGGCACAGAAGTCCATAACTGCGAAGCTGAGTAGTGAAAACTTGTTTGAGTTATTGCCAGAACGTGTATTATAATTGTGTACATTCTGTCTGGTAATAAAATTTGACGCTAGGTAGGATGGAGCTTGACCCCTTATTATTTTATGCATGAGATTCAGTTTCAGATATGACACTTTTTGCTCTACACAAAGCCACCCAAGTTTTTCAGAGTGAGCTGGCCCAATATGGTCCCTTAGGTGCATATCTAGAACAAACCTTATGATTTTATTTTGTGTTGTTTGTAGTCTATGTTTACTGACAACCTTCAAACCTTGATACCAGTAGGCACAGGCATAATCAAAAGACAATTAATGAGACTGTTGGCAAGAAGTATACGTGTTTTCCAGTTCAAAAAGTAACGTTTGCGAAACAAAAACTTAAGACGAATGTTTGCCTTCTGAATTATTTGTGTAATTATTAGTAATTTAACCTTGCTTACTTTGACGAATTAGGCACTCAAACTCATCAGATAATAGACTAAATTACTACCCTTGCTTGCTTGGCGAATAAGACAATCAAACTGGTCAGATAATAGACGCAACACAGTGTCAAAACCTCGCTTAAGGATGATAAATACCAAATCGATCATTTTTCTGTCGAATTTTCAAAATTCTCTGAGAATACGCCTTAAAGTAAGGCCCAGAATTGAGATGTGTCGCTAGTTCAAGATAAGGAATGGTTTCCGTGTAATTCACGATTTTTAAAAATCAAAACAAATGCACGTGGCTATCCCATGTCAAATCGGGGAGCTTTTGTAAACATCGTGGACACATTTGCATCGCTATTTGCATAATCCATCTTGAGTGACACAACGTTGAGTGACGTTGTTGGGCTTCTCCAAAAACCAGGATTACTCCTCCCTGTCGATTACTCCCCCTGTCAACAATAAACCGTAACAATTTTTGTTGAAGCACAATCCTCCGAAGCCAAGTCCAATAAGTCAATTTTCGACTTACAGAACTGTTTCCGTTCAAAACATTGCGGCCAAAAACTACGTGTCACATGTTTTACCAGCATGTTTCACGTCTGTCCATACCCGATAGACTGTAAGTCAACCAAAACTGTTCTGCATCCAACTTAATATTACGACTACAACTAAAAAAAAATATGTCCACTTCTGTCAACATTTTACAAGTTCCACACTGAAAATTCTTCAATCCTGCTCCAAATGAAATTAGGGCCGAAAAAACCCAAAAACCACGACTTTTCCAGGTATATAATGTCGGTCAATACAATATCTGACATTCAAAACTGTTCCAAAAATCCGAACCTATGATGCAGATTATCAAATTATTATATCCGTTTCTGATTATATTTTGTATACCTGATAAAGTCCGACATCCAAAATTGTTCCTGCTCCGAACTAATTGTAACCGAAAAAAACGAAACATCTTTTTTTTCTGATGCAGTAATTGTGTTTTACACATCGGTCGAACTCGGTAAAGTTCGCGTTGTTAGCTTATTATGCACCGTCGTCAGTGCATCTGAACGTAATCACAGTGAATAAAGATTACATCCAAGTACCTCACCAAGGGTTTCAGTGTCGTTTTATTTTGGAAATGGTTGCGATGTCATACAATTTGACAGTCGATCGGGCGACATCCCCTCCCACGAACTTGTATTCCCCCGAAATTGTGCGCGAAAAAATACGCCGACCTCTCCTCGGACCGATCGGGAAATGTTGCCGGGTAACACACGTCGACTTTTCTACATTACGTTCGAATGACCTTGCTTTGGTTTGGAATTTCACCGACTGACCGGAGCTAGGAGCAATTCAAAAACCAGACCACGGACCCTTTTTGAGCAGACATTCGCAGCATATGCATGTACCAATGATCAGATGATGGGCTGGTCAAAGGCCATCTCGATTGTAAAGTATGCAATAATTTACAGTCCAAATTCCTGTCCATATGATCTTTTTTAAATATTTCCAATTTTTGTTTGACGCAATTTTAAACTTTGGCAAGACTTTTATAGGAACATAAACCAAACAAAAATACAAAAATAATTATGTTAAGTCGAAAAATTACGTCTCATCGCCGAACTTGCCATATCGAATCATGCTGTAAAGTGCTGCTATCCACTGCTCTCCGTACCTCAACGCAACGGGCAGCAGTTACGAACGAACGATGCCATTTAACGCATTCTGTTAATATTCCCGTGGTCGCAATACACTTTCACTTTTCAGATCAAGTTGCCTTCGTAACTCTCCAAGCCCGCGATCAAATTGTTGTATGACCAAATGTGAAATGTCGTCGAATACATTTTACGAGCCAAGAAAACCCCAGACAGATAAATAAATTTACGAGAGCAACATAACAAAATGGTTTTAATCATGCCGCTCCAGACAAGGCCACGTTCAGTGATCGTTGTCTAGCTCAGAACCCTGGCGGTAGAAAGAAAGACAACCATGCTCAGAACACACTTACAAAGCCAGAAAATGGAATTGTAATTACTAACTCTTGTTTTGACGGCACCGATAAGTTCAGACGGTTTTGCTTCAAATAGGTTCGGAGATGTGACCCTTCAAAAAAGTGGGTCACAAGCTTTCCTTTTGATGGGAACGGGCGTAGAGATTTACATCATGAATAAATGACCTCTGGAGAGACAAATTTTTGGCTTGTCTACAGGGTGAAAATTAGATGGCTAAAAAGTTAGGTCGTGTGGCTGGGACAGTTATCGCTACATAATTTAAATACAAATGTTAAAGGAGATTTATAATGAGCTGATTGTTGAACGCAGGATAAAGTTGCTGCGCTACTCGTCAAAATACGGAAACCAACCAAACTTCGTATGGAAACCCTAATTATACATTAAGCTTATATCTCGAAATACCCATAGTTACGGTTGTGGTAGGAGGTTGAACTCGCCGCTTTGCGGTGCTTGGCGTCTTTTTTGTCATTTATTAGATTGCTTCTTAGACTTGGTTCAAGTCGGTGAATTTTAAAAAAATAAAATCATTTATAATAGTTTTCTCTTGTGTCTCTCCTCCTTTTTCGTACAAACCTATCCGGACTTTGGCAGCTCACGCCAGGTTTTCCCAGCGATTGAATGCGTCACGTTTGAGTCTGCGCAGTAGTGAGTTAGTTTCTGCCGGATTCACCGACTTGGACTTCTTGCAAAGTACAGGCGGTGAGACGGACTGTGTACACAGTGACGTAGAGCAAATACAAAATGATTGACAGCCCCGCCGTTATTCTGGCCAATAAGAAGAACGCTTGCTAATAAACCACTGCATGCATTGAAAAGTTTGTTGTCATCTCCGTGCAAAGCTAGACATCGAGTACGTTTTATATCTGGGCGAATAATAGCATCAAGTTCGTACATCCACCGCGTTTTACAACTGATCGGTCGACCACCGCTAATCATGCGAGATTACCAAAGAAAGCTCGTTGAGAGTTACATTGAGGGAAAAGATGTGTTCGTCTGCACACCAACCGGCAGCGGAAAATCACTGACATACGAAGTCGCTCCACATTGTTTTGATTTCCATCGCTTCGGGCACGTAAGAGAACAGGCTCCAACTGTAAGGACGGTGTCTTTTTCCATCCTTGAATAACCGGCCACGATTTTCGCATTTTGTAACATGGGCCCCACAAACAACACATATTTTCACGCGTTTTCGGTGATAGAACAGAGGTCGTGCTGACTTTTGTGGGAGTGATCGCACTCGACATTTTGTCAACAACGCCATGTGAGTTTTATGCACATCTCGTTTGGGTCAATTGGTAACTCCTCCCAATGTGTAAAATTTAGTGATGTCATCTTATGAATAATATATGAGTAAAGAAAACGTCATCTCATGAATAATTTATAGCAACGCAAACCCTGCAAGAAAGCCAAGTCTGTGATTCCGGGTGAAACTCCGCTGTATAGCGTTCACTCCACTCATCGCGTTCACCCTACTCATCGCGTCCACTCACGCGCGCGTTTCACATGAAAGCAAAATACAAATCATCCACTCAAACATTCACAAATCACAGACTTGAACCAAGTCTAATTGCTTCTCACAACTTGTGAACAATGAATTAGTCCGATAGTATAACGTCTACTTAGCTGCAGTGTTTATCTAGGGAACGCAGCAAGCTTATTTACATATGAATTTAGTACACGCCCGATATAAGTAATGACTGCTGACGTAATTGTTTTCGCCAGCTGAAGCCATTTGCTGTAGCGACGTGCCGAAAAGAAAGGCTCCAAAATTGGCGGTTTTCCGCGATTTATTTTATTTTCCTCGGACTTTTTCTTTGAACAACCATCATTCCTGGTCGACATTATCACTAGGTAACAAAATATGTCCGCGATCCCCTATGCTCGGACGGGTAAACGAAAGCAACACACACCTATCATATGGTATTCCATGGGATCATGTGCGGTGAGAAGCGGAACCATAGAAAGTTTTCCAAATTTCGTTTTTCTGTGACATTATAATAGTGTCCTTTCAAGAGCGATTCTGTCTGTTCACGATAAGATTTATCACTGCAAAACTGTGTACAGGTATTAAAATTCAGGTTTACACTCAAGATGTTTCTGGCTTAAAATTCAATCGATAGCCTTTTTTCTGTGCAGATAGGTAGGTTTTGTGACCCAAATGGCTCATTTTTTTTCCATATTCGTCCATGTTCCCAACACCAGTAAACACCATTTTCATGATTTATTGCGAACATTACCGTTGACGCTATTCTTGTTAATGCGCCCACTTGGTTGTGATTCGTACCTACTAAGTCTATAAGTAACGCAGTTATGGTGTAAATTTGACGAATAGCTGCACATACCAATGGGTGAAGCAACATATGTACATTTGACGATTCCAAATGCAATGAAATTCTAAAAAAAATCTCGGGAAACATTCGTTTGTTGAACTCTACTTATGAAGTGTTTTGGGTCACAAGAAGCACGAATCTGCGCTTTGTGACGTTTCAAAAGCTGGTGACCTGCTTGTCGCTGTAATAAGCGATTGTTAATACCCTAGGCAGGGCACCGAACTAGATTTATACCAAACATCTCCCTTCATTGCATACCAAAAAGAGTTTTCCATTTGCTTCAATATTTAGAATGTCATAATCCTGTTTCCTGCAAAAGATCGTAAGGGGGCCTTAAGTAATTACAAGGAAGTAGGCCGGAGGAATTCCTTGCCCACCTCTACTGTAAAATTTGACCCCCCTATCCTAGTGTCTATAATGTGACCCACCCCCTTGTCCGATATTTTAAAACTTGACCTTCCCCCAGTCACTGCAGTATTCTGCCAAGGAATAACTGTAACAATATCAGCTATTTTACATAACAATTAGTTTAATTGTTATGTAGGTTACGGACAGAAATTACAGGGGAGGACTGGCGTTTAAGGGCACTCGGGTCGCAATTTGTCACGGAAGCATTTTTGAAGGGTCATGCGTTTGCGAAAGATTCTCTGTATTTTGTGCAACTATAAGGCGGGAATAAATCAAATCATAATATATGGGAGTCTATCAGGCAAACTCTACCAAATATAACAATATCTCGAACGGCCAATGCTGTTGATAATCTACAAGTTATTCTACCCTATATGCCTTAATTAACGAATTCATCAAATATGCAAATCAGCTCATAATTATAAGTTCATACCAACGAAACGTACAGATTAATTGGCTGTAGGTATGTGAAATAAATAGGATAATTTCAGTCAAAATCAATTCCATCTGTGTTGATATATTGGTTTCAATACGGAAAGTCATTACTCGGCTAATATTCTACATAAGTTTACCTACGTATGACCATTGCAATGCAGAGGTGGCCCGGTCTCAGAAATTTGTTAAATAAATAATGAGCTTATAAATTCAATTGATTCGACTATCTCTTCACTTTGTTTTGTTCAGCAGACTTTTTAAAGAAAAAGGTGATTGAAACCTTCACAACGTACGTCATCACGGCACTCAAGACGGAATTGTTATAGTGTTCTGCTAACAAACCGCTTCAACTGAGATTGAATGTAAGTTAGTTTGTTATTCTTCTTTTGTGTGGATTGAAGATTTCTTCTGATCGCTTCCTGAAAGGCACTTGGGAACTTGATCCGTTCCAAGACTTGGCTTTACGGAAATACAAATGAATGGTAACCTAAGAGGTAGAAAGTCAACACCTACATAACCAAAGCAATTCCTTCGGTGTTTTAACCTCTTTGTGTGTAAGGGTTAAATTTGAAGACAGACATTTATACTGAATACAAACAACAATACATTATGACTAATAAGCAATGAAAGATAACATTTCCGCAACAGTACAGATTAATATTGCCTTTGCACATTATATAGCCAAGAGTTTTGTAATGATCATCTGATTTCGCTCTTTCCCATTTCTTTCACAGGGAAAGAGGATATATATTACACTATTCGCAGTTTGTCGACCCAAGGGCCCATAATATCAGATTCTCCAAAGACAACGATTCTTCTCGATGGGGTACACAAGGTGTACATTTTGTATTCTTAACTACGACACAGACACTTTATGCTCTTAAGATATCTTTTTAGTAACTTGCTCACATCATGACCTTTTTTTAATAGGTTGGCCACGCACATTTTGAAAACGTTTGAAAATTGCTGATACTGACTTTGAACCGCCGTAGTACTGATAATACTTGTACTTTTATGTTTACTTTGTTATTGATAATGCAAATTTCATAAATTAAATATCACATCATTAGCTTCTCGGAGTAATATTTTGAGAACCAATTGTAACTTGGATTTTGACATCTTTATCAAAAGAAAAATAGAAGTTTACGCTACAGTACATAAAATGTCGGGCACAATCAAATGGCAAAAAGTTTGGCAAATTGAGAATGGTATGAATGATGAAGTATTTAATGTACCGTGCGGTCATGCCATAGATCACAAAAGCAGGCGACTAGTCGTCGTCGACGGCATGGCAAAAGTTCAAAAATTCAAGTATTACAAGAACAAGTGTGAAGTTATTGTCAAAGAAAGCATTGGCTCAAAGAGTATCCTGCCTCAATACGTTGCAGTTTACAACAAAAAATACTTCGTTACAGATTTAAAATCCCAGGGTGTTTTCATTTGTGACAGAAAAGGCAAGCTTGAGAAGCATTTCGAAACCGGCATATTCATTGATCCAATGGGAATAGCAATAAATGACGTCACTCGCGTCGTATACGTTGCCAACAATGGAGAGAATACAATTTCCATGTTTAAAACTGATGGAGTTTACGTAAAGTCATTTGCCGAAAGTGCACAACCCGGATCTAAGCTTGTCAGTCCCTGGGGTGTCGGGGTAAACCGCCACGGCCATGTTGTAGTTTCAGATCGAGAACGACATATCATCCATGTTTACGATTCAGATGGCAACATCTTAAATAAATTTGGGTCGGAGGGCAGTGAACCAGGTCAACTGAAGAATCCCGAAGGTATTGCTATCGACAGAGTAAACAGCATTTACGTCTGTGATAATGGTAACCACAGAGTTCAGATTTTTGACGAGACCGGACGATTTATCTGTTGTCTCAATGAAAGCACTGAACTCTTGAACCCGAAGGGTATTCCAATAGATGTTGCTCACAATAGAGTCTTTGTGAGTGCCTACAGTACGGTGTACGTCTTGGAGAGGATGTGAGTCTTTCACTTCTTACATGACCTTTGTCGGGATACAATTTTTGAACAATTTCGTTTGTAAAGCTGTTTCAAATATGTTGTGATAGCATTAAAAAGTCAAACAAAAGTCTATGTGACAGTTGATACATGTCTATCATTTGCAAACGCAGATTTGTTAAAAAGGGTAGTTTCATATTGCATTTTTCTATTATTGAAATTCAAAATAATATTTTGATAAAATAGTACAAGTCGAGAGCTATACCCAAGACATGCCTCAGTCGATTTGTTTCAAATTACACAAGGACATTAATACATGTCGTTCACACTGACATGTATTCGTTTTGCGATGCATTCCAATATGCCTGCAAGGGGACCATTTTGTTTTAATCTGTCTGTTTCTTGTTTTCGTTGTTGAAGAGACCTTCGTCGCTGAACACCGAAGAGATGAGCTTTCCAACTGTACCAGGGGTGTGTGCAATTATTGAGGGCGGATGGTTTCATTGGATTTCTGTACGTGTAGTTTTAGCCGTTGCTCAAGTTTACAGCTACATCAAGGACGTTCACGATACTTTTGTTTATGCTGATGGTTACTTTCAGGGCCAGGTCAGTAAATATGTCTGATAAGACCTCTATAATTATCGCTTCTGTTATGTCAGTTATGTTCCCTGGGTTATTTAGTACTCCGAAGCCGTCTGCTACTTAAGTTTCATTCAACCCACAATCGGAAAGGATTGTATCTCTATACTATGATTTATATGGTTGGGACGTACCATTCTGTTTCTAGGTGTGTTAAAATTTATAAATAAAATCTGTTTGGGTGGTGATATTTTTAAAACGAAATGAGAGCCTTTGTTTAACAGTGTAAATTTTTCAGCACTGATAATGTGTAGCTTTTCTGATTTACCCAGATTGTGAGAGTGTCGAGCTAGCAATCCTTTCACTTCTATCTGAGGATTGCAAGATGCATGAAACTTAAGTAATAGATGTCATTATTTTGTACATGAAGTAATCTATTTATATATATATATATATATATATATATATATATATATATATATATATATATATATATATATATATATATATATATATATATATATATATATATATATATATATATATAAGCCCCATCTAAGAGTCAGGACCGCCCACATTGGACCGACTGATCCATTAGCTCAGTTGGTAGAGCATCCGTAATGTCTACGGGGGGTGTGGGTTCGAGTCCCGCATGGGTCACTTTTCATTCACCACTATATTTCATATAAAAAAATCGTATGGTGAGTCATTTCAAATTTACCCTTCTCTGGCTTTGCATCATTCATAAGATTGATCCTCATTACCAATAACTGATTCCTAAGTTGGTGACTTGTGTGCGAGGCCCTGTAGAATCCCGCGGGATCCTTAGGTTGAAAGGTTAGGCGATGAGTTTAGCCGCCTTACTCACCATCAACGCACAACGAATGAAAAGCCCCATCTAAGAGTCAGGACCGCCCACATTGGACCGACTGATCCATTAGCTCAGTTGGTAGAGCATCCGTAATGTCTACGGGGGGTGTGGGTTCGAGTCCCGCATGGGTCACTTTTCATTCACCACTATATATATATATATATATATATATATATATATATATATATATATATATATATATATATATATATATATATATATTATATAATATATATATATATATATATATATATATATCTCGAAGTATACAGATGTCCTCGAGGGAAATTACAGTGCTCAATGCAAAAAGCAGAGCGTTATAAATAAACAGATTACTTCAAGTATTAAGTAATGAAATCTATTACTTAAGTTTCATGCATCTTGCAATCCTCAGATAGTGAAAGGATTTCTAGCTCGACACTCTTACATATATTATTGGGACGCACCATTCTATTTGTAGGTAGTGTTAAAATTCGATAAATAATATTTGTTTTGGTGGCGACATTTTGAAACCAACGATATGTATTTATGTCCTTGTGCCAAGCTTGAAACAAATTGGCTGAAGCATGTCTTGGGTACGCTCTGAGTTGGTTTCAAAATGTCGCCACCAAAACAAATATTTTATTGATTTTTAACACTACCTACAAATAGAATGGTTCGTCCCAATCATATATGTAAGAGTGTCGAGCTAGAAATCCTTTCACTCTATCTGAGGATTGCAAGATGCATGAAACTTAAGTAATAGATTTCATTACTTTGTACTTGAAGTAATCTGTTTATATATATATATATATATATATATATATAATATATATATATATATATATATATATATATATATATATAGATCGATAGATATGTTAGACAAAAGATAGACAAATGTTAATTTACGCATAGCACAGGAAAAAACTGACATGCGGAAACTGGTCGTCTACCTTGACTTGTTATTCATGATCCAAATAGGTCTTCTGAACATTTCCAACAACGAAATGCATACTTGGTGCATCTTGACTATCCAAGCTACATAACTTTTGCAATATTAAAGATTGTACTTGAATTGTGAAATACATTATATATGTAGAAGTTTAAGTTTATTTTTAAAATGACAGTACGTTACCTGAACTGCGTAATGCGTAAAATGTGTGATGATTAGAAATAAAATTTGACCATTTTAGAATATCTCAAATATTTGTAAAAATGACATAGTGCTGCGATTTTCTTTCACATAGAGATGTGCGGCAAGCAGGAATTAACTTTCAGAAGTAGGTTGTTTTCCTTCTATAACTTTGCAAATGTGCTGCTTTTTGTTGTGGTGTTTTCGTTCTGTCATTTCTTAAGTAAAGTGTTTGCGTATGCAATATTACTGAGCCTGTTTATATAAACTTTAAGTCATTGTTGTGTCTGCAAAACAACTATACCTATTCAATCTCAATTGCTGCAAATCTTCAAATTTGTTGCCTTTCCAAATGCAATGTTGCCATTCATACAAAATCCACTTTCAACGACCGATATTAAAATATTAAACGTTACATCGTATAACTTGTCGCATTTATTTTATATTTACCTAATGAATATCTACTGTACTGAATTCCTACTAGGTGTATTATATCTATATAATATATGGTATTTTCTCATGTTTTAGTGATATTTGGTTGGTGCATTTTCATTATTTCTGACAGTTAAAGTAAAAGGCTCATACCTAAATATATATTGCTATTATGATATGATGAACGCACATACATATACGCAATCACTCATATTGCATGTACACATGACACGCCATCAACTCAATCGGCCAATTTGTTTGGTTGCATACAAAAGTGAGTCAATATATACATGTACACATATGAAAATGGTAAGTTATATTTTCTTGACCGAATTCTTGGAATCGAAGTCACGTCACACGTTTCAACAAAGTGTCACACCAGAGGCAATGGAGATCATTTAACCCTGAAACTGAGACAGAACTCTCGATAGTTGTCTTGAGGTTGTGGATGTCAGGGAGGAGGGTTCATTGCGCCTGAATCTGACATGAGTTGAAATATATCATTAATTGTGTTCGCCTTTCACGTTGTAAGAATATTGCCATCGAACTTTATTCCGCTTCGACAATGATCAAACGATACACTTGAGGCTCTTTTTACATATACAGTTACCTAGCTAAACCTTTGTATTTACTTGCTCTAGATATAAATGCACCTTTGTGATTCCTACTCGTTAAACATCAGTATGCAAAAAAGGACCTGTGACCTAGTAAATTTCGAATTTCCAAACTGCCGTACTTAGTTTGCTGTGACATTTGTCTCGCAGGTGGTTTCATGCCTGTGTTGAGTGGAATGACGTGCACTTCGAATTCGATGACGTTAGCAGTCTTATGAGATCAGTCATGGGCTTCCAAAAGCATGTAGGTATGTCGTTTGGCAGGTCTATGGTGAAAAGGCATATGTGTTGATCTTTTTGCTGTTGGGATCGCCTTAATTTGTTAAGAAAAATAAGAAACTAAGCAACATCAAATCGAACATGAACTTAGTCCATATACAGTAACTTTATGAAAAGGGGTTTTGGAAGTTGAAACTGCAAATGGTTCTTGAAAAACGAAATGTCAAACCAACATGACAATCACAGAATATACGCATATAGATACACACTGTTCTAAGGTGTCACTGTGGCAAGTTGTTATAGCGACTTCATGAGCTGGAGATGAAAAGAGCAACCCATCTAATTATTCATGATTCTTTTTAAAACAAGTTTCTGTGTATACCTTCTCTCCAGTAAAAACATTGTTTTAAGTGCTTTTTCTTTGTTTGAAATGACTGAACTCTTTTCATCTTTTACAAGAACACACTCTTGCTGTGTACGGTTCGGTTACCAGACATGTTTCATAACTGCTAGAGGTTAAGTAATAACCTATACAGATTGAGTCGTCCTTATTCATCGTTTGTCATTAGGTACTGTCGATATTTTTTAATGTTGAGAGCAATAGAAACTCTTAATTTTGAAATCTAACCTCACATCTGCTCCCAATGCCCCATGAAAAAGTTTGTGATTGCTAAAATCCGACAATAATTGACGAATCGGGGGTTGCTAGTTGATACAGGAAACGGATAATTTAATCAGAAATGTCAAACACAGACAATACAAATGGCGATTGGATATATATGAACATGCTTTCTAAGAGTATAAACTTGTTAACTTAGACGAATGTAAGTGACCAAGGCACCGAGATGTACAAATAAAACCTTCCTTGATGACGTAAATGTGGCAGTTAACACTATGACTGTGTTAACTCTAACCAGTTAATAGGAGTTATGTGCATTTATCCAGCCATACATATATATATTATTTGATGATAGAGAGACCTTGTGTGTTGAGGGATACATTAATTCCAAGACCAATGTTCCAGATTCAGTTTGATTGTGATCAGTGCAGAGCGGATACAGTGGCTATTGTCGGTTGTGACCTAATCACCATAAATGTCTCCCTATCGATGTTTTCTTTGGAGCTGTAGCTGAAATTTAAGTCTGCGTAGAATTTGAACATATGACGGCATCACATAGAATGACATTTACAACCTCAGCATACATCTTTCCGTGGATTTTTTTGTTTTTGAACACTACTCATCGTTAGTTGTTTGCAGGTCTGGTGAAACAATCGGCGAGCTGGCTAAGTTTCAAAACGCCGGAATCTGCCGGTTGCTGTAATGTCTTGTAAAGACCATAGAAAGGTAACCAAACACAATACTAAACGCCTTGCTCCGTTGTACAGGAAAATAGTTTAATAGTTGGTTTTGAAATTACGAAAATCCTGTTTGCTGCAAAAGAGCGCAACTTTCTTTGCACGTTATGAAGATCGCCAATGTTACCGTCTTAAGCACAAGCCCATGGACGGGGTACAAATTGCCATCTTGCTGCGATATGTTATTGGTTTATTACATAGAAAAAACTCTCATTGCAGAAAACTATGCGAACAAATCATAGTCACAGCATACAACGGCATGTAGTTACAGCAGAAGGTCGCTCCGTTTTCTGCAGATTATAACTGACATGCTTTTAATAATTTCCATGCATTTCTAAATCATTCCCTATAAGTCTTTGAGCTACCCTGAAACCTCTTAAACGAAGTAGTATTTGTAAAGTTCTCACTATGTATTTGAGTAGCAAAGCCTGCAAGCTTATGGTTGTCGGATACAAATGAATGAGGGCGCAAGATACATACTGTCGTGAAGGGGTCCCATTCCTAGTAACACGACATGACTGATAGCTTTTTAACAGACGATTTGTTCGTAATGATTTATAATAAATGGTACCATATACATATCTACTGATGACGTAGTGCAATTAGAGGTCTACGTCACCGCAATCCTGGGCGTCCGTAAGGGGCAGTTACTCAACGATCAATACACCTGTTATAATTCACCTGAGATAGTTTTATTAAAACGAAGGTAAATCATTTAGGAATACCAAGCCACGGTAACAGGAACTATTGTCAGTAGCATTTTTCTGCTCCATAAAATGACGTCAATAGCCGTTCCCAGGTGTGAGTAAAAACAGTGATATAGAAGCTGTCGCTAAAAGTTTGGAAAGCATTCAGAAAAAACCTCCAGTTGCCTTCCGGTCATCAAAAGAGTTAGCCGTATCAAGACACACTGGAGCCTTTGTAGAGTCTTGACTTTAACTCCTCATCATACAGGTAATATGGCCACATTAAGAATATGTTGCTCGATAGCTTACCCGTAGTAGAAGCTAGTCTACTTCTTGCATAATGACAGCTACTTTCCAAGTGTCACTTGCTTTCAGTACACACTTTTTGCGTACACGTCAGTGCCCATTCGCCCAGCTATTCGGGATCAATTGACGGAAGTCAAACGCTGTCAAAATCTATTTTCAGGAGACATGTGTTTTCAACATTATGCTGTACAGTGTTTGAACTTCGCTGAGGAGGTCAAAGCCTGTATCTAAGATTGCACACCTCCTTTCAAGGGTTAGATACACATATGCCTCCAAGTAGCGGTGATATTCTACCAATCTGAGACCATGGGTGTGGCCTAAATTATCAATTTGTTTGTGTAAATGTGAGACTGCTCGTAACGGTAAATGAAAGCAATTTATCCGAATCATATAGTAGTCCATGTGATTGCAATGTGACGAGAGGTGGAACTTTCTAACAATTTTCCATGATTTCAAGTTCGTTTCGGTGACGTTATCATGGTGTCCTTTAGAGCTTTACTGTCTATTCAAGATAAAGACAGGGCGCAGTACACGTCCACTATTTATGAGTCTTAGAATTACAGGTTTAATCTCAAGTGTATGTGACTTAAAATTTACTGGGAGCGCGTTTACTGTTTTGTACAGTAACAGAGGATTTGTTCTTAAGAATGGCTCAACGCCCTTGATGATCAACACCATAAAACTTTGCCAAGTAGTAGTTTTGGCATATCTTCTACGAATAGCTGCATATACCTATGGGTAAAGCAACACCTGTAAAGATGATATATCAAATACAATAACATTAACAAGTACTCTGAACATGCTTCTGTTGATGTTTGTCGAGTGTTGAACTTCTACTTACTTGTTTGCAGGTCATACATTGGGGTTAAACAATCTTTTCTTCGCTAATTTACAAAGCACAGGGGCTCTGCCTGTCGCGGTAATAATTTTTTTTTTTTTAATACTGTAGAAAGGGCACACAACAAAATTTATACCAAATGTCTAGAATTGTTGTACACTAAAAGAGTATATCATTTGCTTTAAATTTACAACACATGTGTTTGCTGCTAAAGGGCGTTACTTTTTTGCATTTTTATGGGGATTGACATAGTAGTCATAGAGGAAAGAACAGAGGGGCGATGATGCATGGTACTAAAGACAGTCCGCCCATAGCTACTTAACTGTTGATTAATCCCACTTGATGCAGACAGGAATTATGTTTGTACAACGGTAAAACCAGCTCTACCAAGGGTTGTAAATAAGAGTTAACAACGGAACCCTATGTTAAAGATTGAGACAACACGACCTGCACTGGTCTATGTACAAGTCTAGTTAGTACAACTTTTTTCTTCTCGCTACTGACACCTTAACCAAAGGGAAAATAAACAACTGGTGCCATCGTAACTTACAAACTATTCTCTGTAGATCAAATATGAATTTCCTGGTGTATATTTTTCTCCGTATCACAGAGTCTGTTTAAGTTTATGAAAACCAGTGCAGCTGATTTCAGTTCCCACAGACAAGCTGTCTGTCTCAAACACACAAACATGTGTGATGCTTATAGCAGTGATCTCATAAAAAACGTGTTGCTTCAATAAACTATTTATCAAGACTTTAATGAATGGAAGTGGTATCTTGTGTCTCAATCATGTATACACAGAGTACCAATCATTTAGCTCTCATATACAACCCTTGGCAGAATATATTGTGTCTTTATACGTGTAGAATTCCTAACTGCGTCAGGTAGGCTTAATCAACAGTTAAGTGGCCGCAGGTGTAACTAAAATTGCTTTCAGATAATTTATATGAACGTACACAGTATTGCCTGTGGATGGTCATTTGTACTCACGCTTCAATCACAATGATGTCATCTTACGCCCGCTTTTCTTCTGCAAAACAGTGCATGACAATTTTTTAGTCAACAAAAAGATATGCATCTAACCCAGGTATTTCTGAAGCGGTGAAGATCACCTAACTAGATGTAAAAACGATGTGTACGATGTTTATGTAGCTCATTGGTGGCCAACATCACCAGTCATACTTAGAAAGAGTCTCCTAGATTTTGTTTTATGTTTTTTTTAAATATCAGGGGACTACTTTAAGCCAATCACAGTAATTGAATAACACATGAGAGTCAACAGAAAATGATATTAGAGTCCTGTATTTGATTTTGCGATTATGTTATGATGTCACAGCAATACGAATGACAATATTTTGCTAACGCTAAAATTATTTAACTGATTCGATAGTATCAGTAAGGAAACGCTTGCCAATCCGATGCCTTTGCTAAAATATCTGCATGTTAATGCCTATGTCACAGATTTTACCATATCTATCGATTACTCTCCGAATTGATAACTGCATTTCAATTTAAATCTAGAATTTAGGTCTGCTTTCTCTCGCGACTAAGTCCTCGCCCTCAACGCTTATAAGGAATAAACATGTTAGCAGGAAAATACATGCAATTGAATTGACTTTCCATTAAAGGAAATAGTGTTATAATTTTGACAGTCACATTAAACTTTACTGGGACATCCACATTACCAAGACCTGGTGGACATCTCAGTGTCTAACTAAATAACATGTAAAACCGCTCGACGTTATCAGTCTTCAGACTCAACAATGCGAAATCACATGACGATTAGTCCGGTTAACAATACACATATGCAAATCCTATGATGAGTGATTTATTTACTCAATACAATATAAATGACTTTTATGGTTTCAGATAAGGAAGTGTATAACTCTTGATTTCTTTGACTGGTATAAATAATTAAACTTTACATGAAACAGGAAACTTTGAAAATAGTGCAACAAGATTTATTACATATCAGAGTAACAGTGTGAAAAAGGAACCAAAGGTAAATACATGTTCCTAGTTCCTTGGCATTTATGAGATCACACTATTTTCTGTCGTCATTTCCCCGACTTACGTTTACATCTTTAAACAAGCTTCCCTTATAAGCTTATTTCAATGAGAGTTTTGTTTAAATGGAAAAGGTAAGGGGGCTGCTCTCCGAGGCACTTACTGCGATTTTTCCTGTTTTGTTTTTGGCCACTTTAGCCCATTTGTCATAAATAGGCCCACAATATGTATTGCCACAAGTACATGCCCGGCTGATCTTCGTGAAATATTTTATACAGTTAGACAGATCATTACTTAAGCCCCTAATTTCGTTTCATTCTTATCCATGCCCTGTAAATCAATCTCTTAAGGTACATACATCGGCCCTCCATCAAAGGTCAATATCGCAGCTCACTTAGGAGGGTCATGCAGCATTGTGCTCAGGCCTTCTTCATGTTTTAGCCTCGAAATTGCAAGAATATCATAATTAAATCACATATAGTATGCTTTTCTCAATCCAATTTGATGCTTGAGTGGTTACATGTACTAAGGTAGTCCTCATATTATGGCTTCCTGTAGCAATAACAGTCTACCACTTGTGAGCTCGGGTAGAGCCTTGCCACACTAAGCTAGGCCGATCAGAGTAGTATGTACAGTCGTAAACATATTTAATCCTAACAACATGATGACAACTGCCCCACAGTGTGATGTTTATTCTGATTTACTTCCGTTTAGAAAAAGTTACGGTATTATATAAATCTGTAGATGTCCTTGAGTTTGTCACTGCTAATAAACCAGTTAAAATGCTCTTGGATCCTTCAGCAGATTGTTTACTTTGTTCCTCGTTCAAACTTTCTTCTCCCGTCTCTTCAGGGTGCAACTCAGAGGATCAGCACAGGCTGGCATTTTAGGAGGATCCCCAAAACATAATTTACCGGACATCGTCTTTTCTTGTATGTGCAGCATGTGATCGTTTGGATGATTCATTTGCACTCTCTGTTCAAAGGACAAAGAGATTTATCCTATCAAGCCAGTAACTTTGGACACAAAGCCTGCATAACTAACTGGCCTGTCCTGACCCTCCTGCATCTGACTCAAAACAACTCCTATCCAAACACCACTTGCATCTGTATCTAGTGCGAAGTCAACCATTTCCAGTGGAAATCAAAAGCAGATGTAGCTGGTAAACTAGCCTCTAATTGGTCAAATGAATCTTAGCAACCTCTATCCATCTAAAGACACCATTCTTCTTCGCCATGTCATTGGGTGGTCTGGCTATCTCCGTACACCCTTTCAAAAAACGTCTATGGTAGGATGCTAACCCTAGTATACATCACTTCTGCCACACTTTCTGGGGTTCGCTAGTCTCTGATCACCTTGCTTTTCCCTTGGTCTGTTGAACACCATCACAGGAAACACTGTGCCCAAGAAATTCAACACTGTGAGCAAAAAGCACGCTCTTGCTTGGCTTTAGTTGAAGATTAGAAGAATATAAGCACTCAGAGATCTGACACATTCTTTTTATATCATCATCAAATGACCTGCCAAATATGATGCTGTCGTCGAGATACAGTAAAATTGTCTCCTGATGCATTCCTGCAAAACCCATTCCATCCACCGTTCAAATGTGCTTGGGGCATTGCAGAGCCCAAATTGAAGAACATGCCACTGGAAGAGCCCAATACGGGTGACAAATATTGTCTTTTCTTTCGATCCTTCCTCTTACTCTACCTGCCAATAACCTGCCTGAAGGTCAAGCATGGAGAACCATTCAGCTCCATATAAAGCATCTAATGAGTCGTTCTTCCTGGGTATAGGATAGTCATTTTAACTGAAGCTGCATTAAGTGTCTGAAAATCAGCACATAGTCTCTGAGACCAATCTTTCTTGCCGACTTATACACTTAAGCTTCCCAAGGGCTCGTACACTCCTTTATAAATCCTCTCTCTAACAAGTTGGTAACCTGTATCTCTTCACGTTTCCAAACTGGCATATGGTATGCTGCCTAGTTCCAAGGTGCAGCATTGTTCATTACAATTTGCGCTAAATAATGTTTGTCCTACAACATGATGATCCTCACAGCCAAACGCATAATATATTGTCCACATCTTGGTAACCCTCCCCTGTTGCTGAGAAGAGAGATTTTTGCAACTCCTACATTACAAATCAGCAAAGTACACCGGCAAGGTCACATTATCCCCATTTACAACCTGTGACCTATCATCATCCTTAGCACTTGCACAGTCTCCACTAACACCAACTGCACTGGGTCCTAAGAGTGAACAGCTTTTAAGGTTACATTGGTCTGTTCGTAGCAAACAATCAACAGTAAAAGCCTTCTTATGTACAGTTTCATGCACCACATTGAGCACTCTAACAGGTAAGTGGGTAGATCTTTTTGACACGAATGTTTTACATGTGACTGTGTCCATTTCAAGCAAAAACCCCTTGAACAGGTTCAATAATGGCTACAATATCAGTGTCTGTGGGCAAGCAGCAGCCTTCTTTACACAGGAAGAGTGAATTTTAATTCCCTGTGAATGATCACTGTGGGCCCTAACGCCTTCCATTTTGTTTCATAATAGTGCGTCACTTTTTTTGCCACACATATGTCGATTATGATACATAGATTAAAATCTAACTTTGACGCTATGTTTAAAATTTTGCCATGAAATTTAGTTTATATTTCTGCCCAAATTGCAAATTTGATTTTTTGTTTTCTTGAATGAAGTGATATAAACGTCACCAATTTGAACAATTTAATGTCAAATTGTTGCAGTTTTAGCGCCCCGACAAATCATTCCCGACAACTTTTATATATTCTCTTTGCTAAACATCCGGGTTTTAGCATGGCGTTTGAGTCATTTGTAACATAGAGCTACGCCCATGTGTGTTGCATCACTTCACAGTGAAAACATATGACCAAAGTTCAAATTTTTCTGCTATACTGTACAAAACACTTAATGTGAGAACCGGCCTCTGTGACGTATGTGACTCCCAAGTTAAAGTTTTTATAGTTCGGGGATTTCAGTGCACCTTTTCCAAGCAGCAGCTAAAAATTGCTAACATTAACCATGCCATACTTTTGACCATTTTTCTCTTTCACGGCATCGAAAATGAGAGTTCAGAACGACATCAAAAATGAGGAAAACGAGTGGCAACGGACAGCCACAAAAAGCACCAGTTCCATAACTCCAAGCAGCAGAGCCACTTTCAGCCAAAATTCCAGAACCACTTAAATCACTAAGGAGGAAGAAGCAAGACATTAGAGAGCAGTTAGACCATGAGATCATCACACCAATGCTGTAACAGCCAGCACACTGTTGCCAAACTCTGCGGATCTTCCTGAGAGCACCCTATAAATTGTCATGCGATTTCCTGCCAATCTGTCACCAAAATGAGGCAGATGATGGTTCCTGATCGGAAACTACAACAAGAGCTAACGAAGTAGCAGATTTTTATATACCTTTTTTATATAGTTTTTCAGTTCGGACCAGCAACCGAAATTGGGAAAGTCCCGTCGTTTCCAAACACAAATAGACAAGGCCACTACATAAGTTTCATTGCCCAACATGCTGCTCAGTTCATGCAACTGGGGGACTTATCTCTAAGAACTGTACCTCTACCAACGTGTATCGGAAGTGAAATAGAATTGCAACATGCGCACATGGTCTAGAGATGATACACAATTCTGCTGGTCTTAGCAGGACAGAAAGTATAACAGGAAGAACTATGAGTACAAGCATATTGGCAGCACCTGGTATAAGTATCGCAAATTAGTATCAGATCATCTTAAGGTCAAGTGCCAATATAACGATGCAATTTATAGGGAAACCGGTAAAAATTCTGTGACACAGGAAATGAACAATAGGAATCCTAAAAACAATTCAGGCTGTATCAAAACTGTTAATACAGTTCATTTCAAACATGAATCGTCAAGTTTGAGATCATATTGGCACAATGTGAATATGCAAATATTCATAACTTTTACACTGTAAGGACACTGACAATTGATAATGTTTATGCTATCACTGGCAATGAAATTACTAGTAAGTAATGGCTAAACAATATAATGGTAAACCCAGTTTGACATGTCTTGGGTGTGAATAATGAAAATGAAGATACTGATGGGTGTTAGTAGGTTATAAATTGGTTATAATTTTACCGTTATCATTAACGTGAACCTTGACGTCTAGAAATGGGATAATTGTCATGGATATCTTCATGGTGAATTTGACCATGGGATGATATCAAATTGACCATGGAGGAATCAAAGACAAGTATCCACTTTTAGACGTCAAGCTTGTACACAAGCAATAAACACGATTGGAACTAATTTGGGATAATTCGATCTTCATATTTTTCAAATTTCTCAAAAGTGTTTTGTGCCATATAGCTTAATGTTGCAGTATTACAAAATTACTCATAAACACAAGTGTGTAACTTAAAAAGAGAAGCAGGTGAGCTTACATTTGCAGGTGTAAACGACCTTACTTCACCATCCAATTATCCCAAATTAGTTCCAATCGTGCTAATACCTGATATGCCTATAGTATTATACCGTCGCAACAGAAATCTCCGCTATCTTCGGGTACACTCAGACATCAGTACGTCCACCACACAAACCCGGTTTCTTTAAATGAGGTTCAAAAGGGGCATGCAGTATTTGTAAATTTTCATCGGAAATCACCCATTTCACTAGTACTGCAAATAACACCACCCATGAGAAAGAACATCATATATCTCATCATATATCTCATCACGTGCAAGCGTTGCTAAAAACAATATGTGTGTGACACTAAGACATCACTTAGACTACGTTTCAACAATTATTTTTCAACCTATAGCCTAATAAGTCTTTGATTGACAATGACATAGTCCCCACTTGTACTAGGAGTATTAGTCTTGATGGGGCAGGGAAATGTGGTCATTAAAAAGTATCACTGGAGTGTATATGTTGAGATCTATGGGCACATAGGTCTATGTCGTTGCTCCCAATTAGAAACACATAAGGCATGTCTAACACTGCATGAAAACGCAATAATACAGATAAATTCACATTAATGAGTTGCCTGTATTATAGAATAATACACGTGAATTCACATGAATCCACATGAATACAGGCTTTCTGAATACAAGCAATGGATTATTAACTGTATTCACCTGTATATGCACTATTCAGCTAAAATACAGGCAATAATTCATGCTAATACAGTAAGTATTATAGCGTTTTTATGCAGTGTAAATTATGGTTCTAAATGGGGGAAAAGATCAGACCTCTAGCTGTATTGGCGAGCCATGAAACACATATGCGCATATTAATTGAGATACAAGATGTGACATCTTAAGGTCTAATATCCTATCAAAATTGGAGGGTATAGAACTTGTGGTTACTGAGTTATGCATATATATGTGTAATGAAGGTCATCGAGGTCACGTGACATTTTGAAAAAAAAAATGTATTGCTAATTAATCCTTATATGCAAAAATAAGAACTCTAGCTCTATTCGCTTGTCCAGAATTAGATGTGTGCATAATTAATGAGGTAAAGCGTGTGTTGTCATAAGGTCTCTTATCCTACTAAATATAAAGGACATAGCACTTGTGGTTACTTATTTATTGACATAAACGTATATTTTAGGTAAAAGGTCATCGAGGTCACATGACATTTTGTCAAAAATATCTATCCTATAGTTATCACTATATACCAAAATCAGACATCCTGCCCTATTGGCTTGCTCATAATTACATATGCGCATAATTAATGAGGTACAGTATGTGGCGTCAAAAGGTCTCCCATCATACCAAATATGAAGGGTGTACCACTTGTGGTTACTGAGTTATTGACAAATATGTATATTTCAGGTCAAAGGTCATTGAGGTCACGTGACATTTTGTCAAAAAAATTGTATTGCTAAGTTATCCCTGTATACCAAAAATCAGACCTCTAGCTCTATTGGCTCGCTCAAAATTAGATATGCGCATAATTAATGAGGTAATAAGGTGTCCAATAATACCATACCGGAAGGGTGTAGCACTTGAAGTAACTGAGTTATGGACAAATATGTATATTTGAGGTCAAAGGTCACCGTGGGCACGTGAAATGTTGTCAAAATATCTGAGAATCTTCGTGAACGGACGGACGCACAAGGACACACGCAAGCACGCAAGCACGCACGCACGAACATGACCAAACGTATAATTCCCCCCGGACGGTGTCCGTGGGGACCAAAAAGACCGCTCTGTAGCCACTCATTTTAATACTGATCAGCATTACATCAACGAGTGATAACAAGTAGAAAACAGGACTTATGCGTTACTCAGAGTTTCACGCTATATGTGTTCTCTGTAGCGATCATCAGACGAATGGTTCAACTTATCTTATTTTCGAATGTTTCCGTTGCTTTGCTTCTGTTGTTCCGCGCGTGGTTCTGCATGTTCCTGACTCCGTTATGCGTGTTTCCACATGGCGCGCTGGATGGTTCTATTCCTAGAGGAGGGGCATGGTAGTTGGACAGGAGGTATCTGTTCTCATGGCGACACTTCGAGATGAGCTCCGATCGCTTGTTTAGCAGGTTAGGCTTCTCAGCATTGATGATGAACAGTTTCTCTTTCAGGCAAAGGTTACATCTCTTTGTTGCATTAGAGTAAGCTGCAGCATGGCACAAAACAGACCAGCTGGTTGAGTGTTGCATATTTTTGTTCTTCAGATTCCATATGTGCTTGGAAAGTTCTGTACTGGTTTTGCACTTTTCGTTGGTGAACGAGTGTAGGTGGTTGTAGAAGCGGGTTTTGAACGGGTTTTCTGTGAGGCCGATGTAATTTTTGCTGTTACCGTCATTTGTCGATACCTTGGCATTGTAAATAATATTCTTAGTTTGGCATTCACCTCCCAGCGGGCATGTATTTCTGGCCCGACAGTTACACTCAGCTTTATTAGGCTCAGCACGGTTTTCGCTGGAGATCTGTTTGTTGTGTGATTTTATTACATATGCCATGTTTCCCATACAGCTATAGCTGACCTTGACAGTGTTCTTGTTGAAGATTTTGTGGAGCTTGGATTCTTTGGGAAAGTGCTTCTCGATGAGGCGGAGGAATATTTTTCCGATGTTTGTCTCAACACTTTTACTGAACGGTGGATTGAACCAGATGATGTTAGTACAAGTTCATCTGTTCGACCAAAAACATCCCCATTCCGTCCATGGATGTCTACAAGACTTGAGACTTATAGAGAAGGTTGAAAGCGTGGTCAAACGCATTAGATGGAACGCTTTTTATTTCCTGAGGGATTGAGACAGCAATGATGAGCACACACAAAAGGAGAAATTCGGCTTCAATACAAGAAAATGCCCACCACAGATTGATACCTTCCAAAACAAGCTAAAAGCAGACATCTAAACTGTCAAACAATCGGATAAAATATTCGTGCCTGCCGACAAAACCTGAAATTTCTACAAGGTCAGTAGTACCTATTACGAGAAACTGCTGCGGAACAACATAACAAAGACTTATAAAATTACAAAAGAGAAATCATATACTGACATACATACTGAAGCGAAGAACATAGCAGAACGTCTTGGCATCGACGATAGAATGAATATACTGGCCAAACAACAAGCATTCATCACATTGAAAGATCACAAAGACAACTTTCACAACAGCCCAACCTGCAGACTTATCAACCCAACAAAGAGTGAAATGGGACGGGTGAGTAAGGAGATGCTTGACAGAATAAATGCCGAGATAAGATCATCCATTGGCGTCAATCAATGGAGAAATTCAACATCAGTGATAAACTGGTTCAAGGCCATACCAGACAAAAGTAGCTACAAATTCATAGTGTTTGACATTGTCAATTTCTACCCGTCTATCACAGAAGAAATTCTACGCAAGTCTTTTTGTTTTGTGTAATATCCGATGAGCATATCAACGTCATAATGAACGCCAGAAAATCGCTTCTATTCGATAAAGATCAGCCATGGACGAAACGAGACAATAAAGATATGTTCGACGTCACAATGGGGAGTTATGACGGAGCGGAAGTATGTGAACTGGTAGGTCTCTACATCCTGAACATCCTTTCACAAAAATACGACAAAAACCAAATCGGTCTATACAGAGATGACGGTCTCGCTGTCTTCAAAAATATCTCAGGTAACAAGGCAGAGAGAATAAAGAAAGACATTACATCACTTTTCCGCGATATTGGACTGAAAATAACTATCGAGACGAACTTAAAAATAGTTAACTACTTGGATCTAACTTTGAATCTCTCAGATGGAAAGTACTCTCCATATAGAAAGCCGAACGACCAACCAGTATACATTCACAAACAGTCCAACCATCCCCTGTGATTACCAAATACCTACCATCCGCGATCAGCAAGCGTATATCGGCGCTCTCAAGCGATGAACAGATCTTCAACAAAGTAGCACCCATCTACAACAACGCGCTCAAGGCCAGTGGCTACGACGAAGAGATAAAATACACAAAGGAAAATGAATTTAAAGGCCAGGCAAGAAGGAAGCGACATCGTAACATCATCTGGTTCAACCCCCGGTCAGCGAAAGTGTTGAGACAAACATCGGAAAAAATATTCCTCCGCCTCATCGAGGAACACTTTCCCAAAGAATCCAAGCTCCACAAAATCTTCAACAAGAACACTGTCAAGGTCAGCTATAGCTGTATGGGAAACATGGCATATGTAATAAAATCACACAACAAACAGATCTCCAGCGAAAACGGTGCTGAGCCTAATAAGCTGAGTGTAACTGTCGGGCCAGAAATACATGCCCACTGGGAGGTGAATGCCAAACTAAAAGAATATTATTTACAATGCCAAGGTATCGACAAATGACGGTAGCAGCAAAAATTACATCGGCCTCACAGAAAATCCTTTCAAAACCCGCTTCTACAACCACCTACACTCGTTCACCAACGAAAAGTGCAAAACCAGTACAGAACTTTCCAAGCACATATGGAATCTGAAGAACAAAAATATGCAACACTCAACCAGCTGGTCTGTTTTGTGCCATGCTGCAGCTTACTCTAATGCAACAAAGAGATGTAACCTTTGCCTGAAAGAGAAACTGTTCATCATCAATGCTGAGAAGCCTAACCTGCTAAACAAGCGATCGGAGCTCATCTCGAAGTGTCGCCATGAGAACAGATACCTCCTGTCCAACTACCATGCCCCTCCTCTAGGAATAGAACCATCCAGCGCGCCATGTGGAAACACGCATAACGGAGTCAGGAACACGCAGAACCACGCGCAGAACAACAGAAGCAAAGCAACGGAAACATTCGAAAATAAGATAAGTTGAACCATTCGTCTGATGATCGCTACAGAGAACACATGTAGCGTGAAACTCTTATCACTTTTTACCGTAAATCGCTCTGCCATACAGGTATTGAGCACTTTTACACCGTGAAGATTTCCGAACTTCATCGGATATATATATATATATATATATATATATATTATATATATATATATATATATATATATATATATATAAAATTTGAAATATTTAACATTTAATTTCAATTGTCAGGATTGCCGTGTGTCATTATACTGTCTATTTTCTCTTTATTAGACTTTTTGAGGACAGAGTGATTGATTCAATGGGCATCACTGGAGTATTATTGAACAGGGAATACTTCAAGTACTTTAGCGGCTGACAGTTTAAGAATATATTATAAGTAAGTAGTGTCAATCTTCAGATTTTTGGTTAGTGGTTTCTCATCTATTTGACTAAATGGCACTAAGGATCTGGGTTTGTTTAAAATATTTGCTTCATGAGACATTTTTCAGGTAGAGCTTCCGATATGTCTTTGTTTCTTCGCATAAAAAAGAAAGCTAGTGATGTCACGGAGAACATTGACCTTCTATCAATATCTATATTTAATGGCCTCAATCACGTAACGGACACAAATTGAAGACATACGAATCCGTTCCTTTAAATATCTATACAGCTCTTGATCCACTACTCACATGACTCAATAAGATCTTTATCATTGACAGTTCACAGACCACCACATACAATTATCATTTCATTGGTCTAACTCAAACATAATGCTGTTTTGTCAACATTATCAATTAAGATAAACAATGATCGTTTTATCCAAAATAAACTTATTTGCCTAAGATATCCCAATTGTCAACTGACATTGTCATTTTGTCGGGAGGTCAGTGGCCGTTAAGTATGTTAACCCATTTGCAACATTTAAATAAATGAATTACAACCATAATATTAGTTTAAGTGCGCTACATTTTGAACTGGACATTCTGAATGTTCAATATATTTGCTGTATTAGATCAAACCTTTTCTGTATGATGTGGTTCCTTTTGAATAATAATAAAACAACCTAGACTTTTAAGTACAACTACAGTGATTTATTACAAAAGTCATGAGAAAAGTAGGACATTTTGAAAACCATAACACATAAAGTCTGGAGATGTTGCAAACATTAATTCAACTACGCCCTTCATTTATTTTGATATTCATAGGATGCCAAACAGTAATGACTGTGCCACACAATACTGCGAAACCCTGCTATCCTACTAATAACGATAATTTCTTGCCATTTATTGTATGCAATTTTGTGATGAACCCAGATGTAGAATATCAACAGCATACATGATAACTGCAACCCTTGCATTGTCAAAACCTTGTCGCAGGCAAGAGTATTAAGATGAAGACTCACACTTTTACTAAAAAGTAAGAACTATAAATAATAGTCGCGCCTGCAGCTAACTGACTACCCACGCGAAGGTTCAATATATGCTATGCGAGTAACCAGAAGTGTACCTGAGTACATTCTTTGGCGCCGCATACGAGTGCTTTCAAAGAAACATATTCGAAACGAGCAAAGTACGATTTCTTTACTCGGCCTCAATAACAGATATATCGCTGCCATAAGCTAATAAATAATATCCTTCACTTCGTCCACGTATACAAGATATCATTACCACCACGCTTAAAAATAGAACAAGAAAGACATCGGTCCTTCATATGAACGAGGATTCACGCCTAGAATGCGGGCTTTAGAAAAACGCCCTCTTTATCAGTATATTGACGCAAATTGCCAGTTTTCAGCTCGCAAAACTGGACGTTGGGTAGTAAAATTGCTATGGCAAAGATAATGACGTGATAATGCTTTGTAGTAAATGAAATGAAAAGTGACCCACGCGGGACTCCAACCCACATCACCCGAATACATTTCGGATGCTCTACCAATTGAGCTAATGGATCAGTCGGAATTACTGTGGTTGGTCCTAAAACTTAGATTGCGACTCTTCATTTCATGTGCGTGTAAAGTGAGTTCTGACTGTACTCATTTCCTCATCTTTCTGCCTAAGGATCCTATGGATTCAACCGGGAGTCGCACTTAAGTCACCAATTTAGGAATTAAATCTCTTTGTAATGAGGATCAGTCATACGAATGATACAAAGCCAAAGAAGTGTAATTATTTGTGTTTGAAATCGTGACTCTCCTCACTATACAAATTTATTTATTTTGTAGTAAATGAAATTAAGAGTGACCATTTTGAACAACCCCTTTTAGCTTTCAATTTTTTTTTCATTTTTTTAAGTGACCCCCTTCAGATTCCTCCGACAACCACAGATCGTAAATAATGACGATTCTTTTTTGACAGTTTTCCTTATACTCATCACGAATCAATAACATTCTTGACCATGTAAGCGTCGACTTTGCATCTTCAGATGGCAATAAAATTTCTAACTTCATAACCTCAGGCCGCGACACCACAATCTGAGCCCTATATAATATTAGTGAATAATCAATAAAAGGTAGCAAAATACAACACGTGTTTCTGTTACCATTACATATTTATCTTAATCGAAAAGGAATTTAATGATCATCTGATTCGTTTTCGCGATTTTCTTCACAGGGCGAGTGGCTGTGAATTAAAGTATTAGCAGCATGCTTCCCTTAGGACCTCTACCGGAGACATCAAATTAACCAAGCGAAATACTCCTTTTGAAGATATAGTACAGTGAAGAGTACATGCAGTACAACTCCACAGACACTTTTTTTCGATTTTCTGAGATGATTATATAAGACTTCGCCATTTAATGTCTGCTTACATCATTATGCCCACATGTTAATATGTAGGCCACATAGACAAGGACGCTTTAAAATTTGTAAAATAACTTTGACAAGCGCCGTTGTACTTGTTTTGTGATAAGTTTTGTGGTTAATATTTCAATTTATAAAGCTAATATTATATAAGGAGCTTCTTAGAACTGTCTGTAGAAAAGCACTTGTAAAGTGTATGTTGTCATCTGTGGTTATATAATACAATAAATCAAAAATGGCGGACGGAATCAGATGGAAGAAAGTTTGGCAAATTCAAAATGATGGACCACAGAGGACGACTTGTCGTCGTCGACGGTTTAAAACAAGTTCAAATATTTACATATTCTAGGAACGAAAGTGAAGTTATTGTCAAAGAAAGGATCGGTTCAAACAGTATATTACCTCAGTATGTCGCCGTTTACGACCGAAAATACTTTGTCACGGATTTGACCTCGCAAAGTGTTTTCGTTTGTGACAGCGAGGGCAGACGTATTAAGTTTTTTAACACTAAAGAACTTATTGATCCCATGGGAATAGCAATAAATGAAACAACTGGCGTTGTATACATTGCCAACAAAGGGAAGAAAACAATTTCAATGTTTAGCAAGAGGGGCGGTTTCGCTGCGTCATTTGCCCAAACATTATCATCCGAATCTAAACTTGTCAATCCCTGGGGTATTGCAGTTAACCGCCAGAATTTCGTTTTTGTTTCAGATAGAGATCGACATTGCATTAACCGTTACGATGCAGGTGGCTATTTTTACTCAAAATTCGGGTCTGAGGGTAGTGAGCCTGGTAAATTGAAGAACCCTGAAGGTATTGCTATTGATGAGGCTGGCAACGTGTACGTGTGTGATAATGGCAACAATAGGGTGCAGATATTCGATAAGGAAGGCACATTTTTTTCCTGCCTCAGCGGAGACACTGAACTTTTGAACCCGAAGGGTATTGCAATAGATATCGTCCGTAATAGAGTCTTTGTGAGTGCCTACAATACAGTTTATGTCTTCGAGAGGGTGTAAGTCTTACACTAAGCGTACGCTCACGTGACCCTAGCTGACATATAGTTTCTTTAGGAGCTACTGTTGTAGTAATCGAGACCTATATATGTGATATGATAAATGATACAATCCAATGTGGCCGCCTTTGGCAGACTCCGTTCCAAGTTTGTTCAGGTCTAGAGTGGTAATTGAGTCACGACAGGGCAATTGGTTTCAAAATTGTAACGACTTAAGTTAACGTCAGTAATATGCACGTCGGATTTTTTTAAGTGCAGAGACGTAATTAAGACATGCCTTGCCAAACATGTTTCAAAGTTTGTAGAAGACAGTGGCTAGTGATCTGTGTCATACATCGCGATATGAATCCGGTAGGTCGTCGGATGGCTATTTTTTTAAAGTTTTTACCGTTTGTCATCAATTTTGACATCTATTTGTCTTCCAAATATAACTCTCTGCTTAAAACATCTTACATTAATTCTTTGATATTTTACAAGCAGAACTCGATGTTTTGTATCTTGCCTTTTGTAATTGTTAATGTCTTGCCCTTTGTTATATGCGAGGTTGTTTTATAACTTTCGGTGTTAATGGTTTGCAAATGGAACATTATTTATCTAGTTAGTGATATACTTGACCCGGGCTCTATTTAATTCAGCTAATGTAGTCTTGAACCAAGTTGTTTAATGTTAAAAACAAACGGACTTTCGAACACATTTTAAGGTAACATCATCAATAGATTCATCGCCATAGCAGCCACTAACTGCATATTCCATGTGCTAGCAAAGTTGTTACACAGTGACTGGAAATGCATCAGACCTATTATCATTGTTGTGACCCTAAAGAAATTTCACATGAAGTACATTCCCTTTAGCTGTGGATAATTGAAAGACGTTGAAGAATGTATGGGTACAATCGAATCATTTGAAATAAAATAATTACCACTCAATACACGCAAAGCTACATTTGGTTTAGTGATATTAATCGTAACGGAGTATATTTTATATGCCTTTTTGTATTAGGTATCATATATCACGTACAAGGGTCAGGTTCAGTACATAAACACGTCTTTTCACAATGACCGGCCTGAAAGTACTTGAAAAAAAGGATAACGCATTTTATGTACATATACTGATACTGATGCAGTATGGATGTAAGAATGGTGTGCGGATACATGTATGCTGGCTCTATAGGGTGCCATAGTCTACGGATGTCGCTGAACACCATAATGAACTAGCTCTGTATAGTCTTGCCCTGATGTCTTAAAAGAATGTGCTTAATTATTGTTAAGCGTACTACCAGTGTAAGGAGAGAAGGAAGGTGGTTCAGTCAACGATTTCTTTATATTTAATTTATTAGATATAGTAACTAAGTCAAGGAAAAATTCACAAGAACTTACAAAACCGTGCGGAGATTTCAATACTTGGCTTAGTTTGCACGGACAAAACTCCTCAATTAAAGTTTCCAGAGACTTGAATCCAGACAAATACGGATGAGTGAGAAAGTAAGAACTTTTCTGGCTACAGGCTTGATGTGAGTCTGAACCGTGCAGAGTTCATTGAGCAAAATCCAATTAAAAGTCTTGAAGTCAACACTGGGATGACATTCTCAAAATCTTACTTTCTCCTGTACCGCTCCGTATTTATTGTGAAAAGAAGCTCTCCGACTTGCAGCGATTTCGAAGCTGTTATCCAATTGGTTGGCAGAATCTTACCGTTATAATGAAATAATACAAATAAACTCCCTAAGTTGCTGTGAATAGTGACAATCGACCAATCAGATATAACCTTGCAAACACGCTGCGAGTCAGCCGAATAAGCTCTCCGGAGTCAACTAGGACAATATGAAGTTTCCGTTGATATGCTAATTGCGGTTCTAAAATATTTTCACTTGAAGTGAACATGACCTTCCAGAATATTTTAGATTACACCGGACTAGTCATGGGCAAGAATGACCTAATTTACACTCTATCTCTTTAAAAAAGAAATGTTTTCAACTCATGAAAGTAAATAATACGAGAGACAGTCTGCAATCGAGTTGTCTCTACCATTGATATGTCTGATGGTTAAACTCATGAAATATTACACTTAATCTTAATAAGAGGGTTGCGATCCATATAAAGCACTATCAATCGACAGATTTTAAGATGTAACATTGACTTCAAAATGCTGCAAAGCAAACATCGAAGATAAGCACTGTTTTTCACTTCTGGAGTGCTTTTTCTGCAATTTGTTTAATTTGCGTGAAAGGTAACAGACAGGATGATCTCTCCATGACTATCCTCTGGCAATAGAACAGCACCAGCGGCCACATCATAAGTATATACAGCTAATTTGAACGGCATATTGACATCTGGTGCCGACAAGACTGAAGCATGGCTTTAAGGCGTATCAAATGTCTGTTGGCATTGTACCAGAGAATTTGTTATGTTTTTTTCCTGTCATGGAAGGTTGATTTGATGAAATATTCTATGTTGGATAAATGTGCAACTTTGAAGATAAATGTCAATTGCGAATCATATCTTTCCATTATAGAGGACAGACATGAAAAATAGTGATACAAGTGTTTATTTCTAAATGGTCAGAACAGAAAACGGAAAATAAGAATATTTTAAAGTTTGTAATTAGGGGGAGGGAGGTTGCTAGAAAATACTGGATCAAGTCCAGTGTACTAGAAATGATAATTGTAGATTTTGACATATGGTGCTATTCAAATCATAATGCCTAGTTATTTAAGCATTTTCTATTTAAGCATTGTCATTTTCTACCTCTTGTATGACCAAAATCCCCAGTCAGAATAACAGTCGACCCACGTTGTGACCAGGGAGGGCGTCACCGATACCTAAAACTACCTTCTTGCTCTTTACGGCAAGGTTCAATGTTGGTACGGGCGTCCGCGCGATTTGAACCAGCCGGCATGTTTGAACCCCAGCACGTGACCAACTATGCATTTTACTTAACGTCATTGTATGTAAAGGCACAAGCACTGCACGGGCTTTGCCTTACAAGCTAACTTCAGACAACAGGTAAACAGATAAACAAAGAGCGAAGCGCACACACTAACAAATGCTCGTCCTTCAAATTGCTGTAAAATATTGATACTTAAAAAGTAATTTGCTTGATAAATTTCATTGAACTATTAAATGACACAGGCTGTGAAACAAGTGAAACCATTTAGATCGAATTGGTCTCTGGATAAAACCAAAATGACTTGGTGACAGTGAAACAGCGACAGAATAATAAGAATTACTATTATTTCTTTATTTCATAACGCATGAAAAATTGTTGAAAATTTATGACAAACTTTGTCCCTTTAAGAAGTTGTATATCAATACAAATACATAACTGATGACAATGATTGCAGGGATAAGTGAATATACAAGACAAACTAACTCTAACCGAGCAACCAAAACTTGACTTCTTCCATAGAAGGTTTCAATCAAAGCAGGAGGGTGAGTAAATTTTTTTATTAAAGCTGTGCTAAGTATTCCGGAAAAGTATCATATAATATACCATCATTTTTCGAGTAATGCAAAATGCAAATATCAATTTTATTCTACAATGTAAACTTCGCTGAATATCGACTGTACAACAATAATTTGAATCTTGTTATATAAACATGAATATGAGCAACAAAGTGCACGTCGCCCTTATATGAGAAAATCCTGTCCTATCAAAACGTTTGCTTAATGACAGGTTAAATAAGGAATTTCTAGTCATCATTTCCGCGGCTTTCCTCGTCTTCTTTGCTTATCATTGTCAACTCGTCTAATGTAACATATCAGTGTGAAGAGTGGCCCAGCAAAGACTCCAACGATCAGTGACACAACAACTCCAATGAAGGCGGTCTTGTCCTCCTTGGAACCTAAAAACATGTCCATTAGGATCTCTGAATCACTCATACGTAACGACACATTACATTGCTTCATATCTATTATTAATATTGGTGTTGCGCCAAAGTTTTTAAGATCAGAAATTTTATTTCCATCTGAAGATGCACAGTCGGCGCTTACATGGTCAATAATACTATTTATCCATGATAGGTAATAAGTAAGAATATAATGGAAGCAATTGTTCCTTACTTTTTACGTTAATAGGACGACCATGCATTGCGTCGTAGTAATAAAAACAGTAATTTGTAGTAGAATTTGTTCATTATTGTGATTTACAGTTCTGTGAGTTGCCTTGCCGAACTGGCTTAAAGTCACCATTCAATTAATTTTAACACAGCGCAAATAGTTGAAGGTGTCAAAAAAGTATATAAAATACACAAATGAGTGAGTGAGCACAAAATGTAAAGGCATAATATGTACATTCCCACAACACCTACACATTTTAAAAAATAGAATACATACTGTCGTGCATATGAACGAGATATCATTCCAAGAATGCTAAGATTAAACTTGCACACGACAGTGTTCACATCTAGAAAAGCACCCTCTATGTTTAAGTACAAAAAATCCAAGTTTTTAGGCTGGAAGTTTCTTAGCTTGCAATCGGAAGAAGAGCAATGCAGTTGCTATGGCAGCGATAATGATAACATGCTACGTCCCTTAGTTAACACATCGGATATTCATCGAAATTTTATGTACAAAATTGCCATTTATGTCGAACTTTTAGACATATTAAACAGAAAATACATTTCTGCCCGGTCTGACAAAGCGTGTTTGAACTGTGCGGTTTAGTGGTTGACCAACTTGAGTAAATTGGGTATTTGAATTTCTTGTTACGCAATGTGCAGTGATCCTATTTTTGTAAATAGGAAGAAACAATTCTTTGTTATTATGTCTTATAACTTATCTCGAATAAATAACTATTATTGACCAAGGAAGCGTAGACTGCGAATCTCCAGACGGAAATAAAGTTTCAAATCCTAACTTCTGGCGTGACACCAAGGGCTAAGCAAAATGTCGATCACTTAATCGTATTGTACCGTAGCATGAACAATCTTAACGCGAGATGTGCACGCCCAATCGCAGGACAAGGTACCTCCAACTCACTACCACATTGAGCAATGAGAAGTAAAGTGCAGCGTCCAACCCAGTGCGTTGCTAATTTGACGCGCACTTAACTCATTATATAATGCTCATGTTAGTAGTATATATTATGATATTCCTCATGATCAATTCATGTTGCTATTCACCAGAATACGTCACCTGATGAGAAAATAGGTACGTCTAGTTCCTATTGAATACACAAAAGTCACGTTAGAAGGCTATTTTTAAAAGCTTTTCCCTTCGAAAATAGCTTTTAGCGAAATTTTGAAAATGACGTATCCACTCACGTTCCTTTCATATATGCTATCTCTATAATGTCTCTTTCTGAGACAGAAAATTGAACATCAATTCTATAACGTGAAAAAAGGCTATTCTACAAAGAAAATGAATGCCACTCGACAAGTGCACGTATACAATAAAAAGAACATGGTAAGAGCGCTGAAAGCGATGACTAACGATAATATCTCTTTCAGCGACAGAAAATTGCACACGTTATTGCACAGGATATGAGCATTGATTTTTCACCTAGTACAAGACTCAAATCATGCCCGTGCAAGTTGTTTATTGCGCACTACTGTTATGGAAAACGACGAAATCTGTTGATGACAAATTATGATACCAAATCACCCTCAATACCGGTATTACATACTATGTTAAAATTCATTAATCGTAAGTCATCCATCCATCCAATGACTTTTGACTTTCATTTCAGACAATTGAAGAATTTTCAAGGATATTGAAAGAAGAAATAACTACTCAAGTCACAATTGTAGTAACTATTGCACGATAAAGCGTTAAATTCAAACTACTACATATTGAAAACTATTTTGATATATTCAATGTGTCACTATTCACCATAATATATGTTTTTCAGAAACTATTCTGTATGACACTGCCATGAAGTTTCAATTAGGATTCTAAGATTGTTACCTGCGGTCTACGTATGAGAGAGTATGACCGTGATAAGAACATATAATCTCGTGGATAATTTTGACCAAGGCAAACAATATTCGACAGTTCGACAGCTTAATTTGTTCACTTACAATTACATGGTATGCACCATTTTAAGCTGAAACATGCAAGCAGGAAGTAACCGATTAATCATTTTCAAACCTGGTGCATGTGCACATCATTGTTGAACGCATAAAGACAATGACAGTGTCGTCTACTTCATAGACGAATAAAGACTGTTTAAGAACATTTTTGGCTTTTTTTGGCCAGAAAATCAGATGAGGAGTGTCACAAAACATGTTTTCTAACCGAGAATATACAACAATGAGACGCGTTGACTGTATATAAGTCTTAAAGCAACACTTACAGATTTTGCGTTTATTTTTTCGCATTTGTTCCCATAAATATTTGACATCTTGCCAGTGTTTGCTGTTTAAATAAGGGTCTTGTACGACTCTAAAGTCTTTATTGTCCATCTTGCGTTCATTAGATGCCATTTCGATTTTCCCTGAATGAATGAAAGAATTATTAAATGATTACCTCATGGTGAGGTAATGGTGATTGGTGTGAGTGTAATGGTATCAAAATGAATTCAATAATGTAAATATAAGTTAATACCATCACCAGGGCCTATAGTTGAAAATATTTACAACATAGGAAGGACCATCTTGAACCACAAGTAAACTTGATGAGTGGCGGTACCAGGCATCCTTAATGGGTAGGTGTACACTGCTAGCTTGCTATATCACGTCAAAAATTGTCCAAAAATGACAAAATCAATAGTAATCAATGAAGCAGCTGAATCATTGTATAAAACCAGAGTATGGAATGCTGTCACGCATCATGTGTGTCATAGATGTGCACGTATACTTTCTGAATAGCTCTGTCTCCAGCTTAAATGCCAATTAAGTGTGCCTTATTCGAAAGGCCGCATAAGAACCGCAAGCTCTACAGCATCTTAGAAGTTTTGAAACATATACACTATAAGCTGGAGCAGATGGAATCTTTGTGGACAATAGAGAAGTATCATATTTTGAAAACCAAAGTTAATCCGGATATTATGTAGCGTTATGTATGAAGTATGCTGTCTTATGATGGACCTATATTTTATTTGTTTTGAATTGATCTAAAAGTAGTGGACCATTCTTTTGAATTTCTTAATACACTCAATTGATTAAACCAACTGGTTATATATACTTTGTCACAACATCGATCACGACAGCATTTGCTGCAGCGTAACAATTAAGCCAATATGTAGTACTGACCTAATACGTAATAACTCTTATCCTAATATGTAATACTAACCCAACATGTAATGACGCTTAATCGGATATGTAATAGCAATAAATTGAGGATATAATACTAAGCAAAATAAGACAATATACATCAAGCAACCATGCATGAACGCCTCTACCTTTTGTAACAACACTTCAGAACTTTTGATGAAACTGAAGAAGGCAATAATTATTTAGGTCAGTAAACCTGCAATAATACTAAGTGTTCACAGCAACCATACGTACGTCCTCAGCAAGGAATAGATGTACATGTTAGTGGTACCTTAATTTTCAAACAGATCAAAATACTCGAGTAAACACTTAAACACATATCTTTTCGATATATCGCGATAATTTCATTACGAAAAATTTGTTCTATGTTTAAACAGTACAATTATGGTTTCAGCCTAAATATCTCTCTTTTGATATTAGTGATATTAGTTGCAAAAGACTAGTATTAGATTAAGTATTTATTATTTCTTGCTTGGCGTTATTATTATTTGATTACTGAGAAAATCGTTATTGTGTGAAACCAAATGTTTTGATTTTTAAGAGTGATCGAGTCACATGTTACGTCATCATAGATGCAAACAATATGACGCGCACTATACGACGCACGCGTCCACTGTAGGGACCGTCCTAATAATCTTTACGGCCCTGATACGGCTTTTGCGGCCCGAGGTCGTACGGCGGAAGGGTCCGAGCGTGCGAGGGCCCGTACGCCGTACGACCAAGGGCCGCAAAAGCCGTATCAGGGCCGTAAAGGTTTTATCATATACCTTATGAAATGGTAAATATGTAGTTTACATAATATTCAACATTGTTTAGGAGATAAAAATGCGTGCGATATCAAAGATTCATCGCCATTTGTGTAAGTTTTTCAGAAATACGATGACCGCTTCCCGTCGCGGATTGACATACATAATGACGTCATTTGTTTACCTGCAGAATTCTAGAATGCGCAAAGCAACATCCGTACTGTACGTGACCAGCAGAGATCAAGGCTGAAATCGAGGTGTATGGAGGACAAAAGCGTGTTGTCAGTTTCTGGTAATTTTTACTGAACAGGCACGCACTTAGTATACACAGGATTTCACTAGAATTTAGAAATAAAAGCCGATGTCACCTGCACGGCCCCACTGTCGCCACGCGCAACTACGGTCTGAGTTAGCAGACGTTTTCCTAATCTCGCGCTGGCTTTGTGTACGAATGGAACGTTTGCAGATAGCAACGCGCGTAGTAACCAGAATCGAAATAGTTCAGAAATGCACGCGATTGCCCATATTTGGGCACTGGGCCGGGGCGTGTACGTAAAAAAAATGCACGGATCTGAGGGCGCTTTCTTTCATAGCTTTACACAGGCACGTGAATGTAGGTATATGATAACTGTACAAATTACACTGTGGTTTTGATGGAAACCTATCTTCATACAACACATTGTCAGAGCTTTTAGCTTGAAAGCCGACGTTGTCAGTGACGATTGAATGACCATTATATTACCTTCGATCATGGAGGTAGTAGGCCTAGAGAAGGAGTCACACTGAGATAATTACGTTTATTACTATTGTGCACCATTGGTTTAATCCCTTTATGTCTATTGTTTAACACCCCTTTCCCGCCATCTGCGTTGCCGACGGTACCTTCGAACGAGTGAAATTAACATGGGTTTGCTAATGGCAGTAATGCGACTCAGTTTCTCGACAGTGTCATAACGCATGCGCAAAGACTGTATTTGCGTAGCTTGGGTCAAGTGCGTCATGATAGTGTAAGAACCAACACGTTCCGTCCACGAAAAGTGAAGTTACAAGGAATTTAAGTTTTTCATTCTCAAAATCTTGGTAATTTTAACGTCGTTTTTTATATACTTTACATTCGATCGCAGGAACCTTTCCTTGTTAGAATGAAAGTTCTGATCACGAACTTTTCAATCATGTACTGAGTATGGTGCAGCGGACTGCAGCACTGCCGTGAGAGTGGGTTAAACTTGTAGCGTTTCCCGGGTGTTCAGGCCTATGACGCGACGCCAGCGACGCCATAGGCGACGCTGCGACGCTTTGTTTCAATGCATCGTACGTGTTGTTTTTATATCGCGACCATTCATTAAAGTCATGGACGTAGCAGTTAAAAGCTATGCTTTCTTATTTAACCTTATCATTAATGCCAGTACAACATGATAAAACACGGCAAGAACCAAGAACTGGATTTGGAAAAAGTTAGCGTGTTAACAATGCTGCTCTACGATGTATGGCATTTTTTTGTAATCGCAAGCTATCATCAACTCAGTCTCCGCGCCTTTGCAGATACAAAAGCTCCCTTCCTCAATTATCTGTTTCTCGACCTGTTTAACATCGTGTACATCAAAATCAGCGGAATGACTCGAACTTCCCGACGCGACGCTTGGACACGTGACGCCATGTTTGAAGGTCTGTCAACTGCCGAGGGACGGTCGAAACACCCGAAGGACCCCGAACGAGCTTAATCTTGTTTCCTAAATCCGAGAAAACGCGTTCGCAAGTCCCGTTGGTGCTAATGGAGTAGTTAGTAAGGCAAACAGCGGCAAAACACATGGTCCCTTTGATCTCCGCCTAGTTGTGACTCCTTCTCTACTACCTCCATGCTTCGATCGAGTGGTAAGGTTTAAATTTTTAATGTTCATATATTTACAAAGTATTAAAAAATCCCAACAAAATAATTTGAAAAAGACACATTTCTCATCAAATTTTGTTTTTCCCATTGCACATATAGAGAGGGACGATGTTAGTCGAAGTAGCATTGTATATAGACTAGTGAGCCAATATTTTATTTGATGTATATAATGTGCAATATCTGAACATTATAATATGTTTAGCTGGAATCTGGCAATCTGATTGGCTGGAGCCTGGTTTTATATTCTAAACAAGAAGACCTGCGCGCCGCGTAACATTTTGGAGCTCGCGCAAATTTCGAACGCCAACTTGAGAGCTCAACGCGCCATAATGTCGAACAAATCTATGGCTTCAGATTGATTTTGATTGCTAAATTTTAGTCTAGTATAGGTTGACGAACCAACAAATGAAGAGTTTCTGTAAGCAGCGGAGGCTATATAACAACAACATAATTTTTAAAAGATTTTTTGAGCGTTTTTTGAAGTAAAATTCTTTAAGTTCGATGTCTAATTGCGATATCGATGCGTTGCATAACCGTATTTTATGAATTTAGAGTTTGTATGAGGCTGGGCGCTCCTGAACTTTCGTTCCAACTTTGGCCCTAAAAAAAACATTGTCCTCCTGTTTTTTTTTAACTTTAGCATATTATAATGAGGTTAAAAACGGTGCGCTCGGGTATTTGGTTGCGGATATAAGACCTCTTGGGTGAAAATTAGCATATTTGGGTGAAATAATAACCTCGATTCGCTCGGTGATTATTTCCCGCCAAATATGCTGATGTTTTACCCAGAGGTCTTATATCCGCAACCAAATACCCTCGCTTGCCGCTTATAACCTCTAATTAATTTATTTGAAAATCAACAAAAGTGTTGGATTGGAATCTTAATAAATCTACATTGTATGGATAAGGCTTGGTCATTACTTTTAAGTTTGCGACAGCTTTAATTGTTGTTTCGGAAGGCTTTAGAAGTGATTATTTCAATTCTTATTCACATTTCCAGCGGACAAATAGCTTTATTATTCAATTTGATTCACATGTAAATAAAAGTGCAACATTTCAAGAAAGGAACTGAACAAAAAAATATATAGAGTTTGGCAACGCTTACAGGAGATTCATAATTTCTGTCATTCGAATTGGATGAAGTTTGTGTGTTTCAAATCCCTCTAGCTGCCAAATTAATCTGGTGACTAATTGATTTTTTGTCGTAATCTCATCCTCACATATAAGTCTTATTGGTAGAAAAAAATTAACGAAAATTGTTGGTATAACATTTAGTGGCTCGATCACCCTTGAGGGGATTAAAATATTTTTCATGTATGTTTACATTATGCTCTGTTTATTTAATGATCAATTATCAAAATACAGAGACAAAATCTGCAAAGATCATAAACAATTCACATATTTAAATTGGCCGTCCTGAACTTTTGTAGCCAGCAACAATCATAAAAACCAAATTAATTTTTGGTTAATATTAAAGCAAGTTCCTACACATCAATATGCTGCATATAACAAAACTTTATGCACTAATGATTGGGCACTTTTTAAGGCGTAAATATGGCTAGATGTAAATAATAAGAACAATATAAAGTAGTTCTGAGAGGCTGAAATGACAAAATAAAGAAAATATAAATAATTCCTACTTTGATAGACACTTGCCATTCGTTAAAAAGGAATGTTTTATCGGATAAAAGGAATACATCTCTTGGTTTTCGTATTCTCTAAAACACCTGACATTCTGCAAATATACAATATTTTAGATGAAGGAAGTATTTTAAAACCCTTGATCGATGATGCTCGTAAATTGTACTACATATCTGCTTAACCCAATATGTAATACAACTGATATGCATTGTCTGTGAAGATTTTATTACATATTTAGTCAACATGTTTTGTAATATAAGTTGCATGCAGTAGTGATGGAGATTAACCCAAAACGTAATATAATCTCAATAGAGAATGCTATATATTTTATTATATATTAAGTTAACTGAATATGTAATCAAATCTCCGTTGAAATCACGTACATGTTTTATTATATCTCGCGTGAACCCAAAATGTAATAAAACTTACATGCGTTGTCTTTGGAGAAGATTTCTAGCTGCATACTGTGAAAGATTGGATTCCGAAAACAAAACTCCTATATTGCTATCCAGAAAAACACAGAATTACGAAGCTTCATGCAACTCCTAACGGAACGTCGTGGCATATGAGTTTGATTATATGCAATTTTCTCGGCTTTTGTCATTTTATATAATCGCTTTACACATTACTTACGTTATAATTTTGTTTCATTTTAGCTTAACTTATCAGCTTTGGATAATGTACGTAGACTCTAGTATATCTATTTCGTGTCAATAAGAAGCAAGATGATGAATTTTGATAGCAATAAATCACATCAAGCGACTGTATACTACTCGTATTTAATCGGTTCACTTCATTTATGCACTTGCTATTGCTCGTTCATATTATGTCATGAACTTGTCGAAATCTCGTGGTATACCATCGCTGTGTGTGCATTATGATTTAAATACCATCATATAGATACGTGCTCACATGTACATATCTTCTTTTTCAAGATTATTTACGAAGAGAAATGTTGTAACAGGTCGATAAACGATAGAGTCATAACTGCTTGTTAAAATATCCTGTGAATCGGAATAAATTTTAAAATTTTGCTTAATCTTATTATCATAACCATTATCGGCTTCATCTATTTTGTTGTTAAGGGGCGTCGTAATGTTTGCTAGGCATATATTGTCTTATTTTTGTAAGTATTATATCTCATGTTTAGTTTTATTACATATTGAGTTAAGTTTTATTTCTTATTGGGCTAGTATCGCACATTTGGTCAAGTGTTTTAACATATTGGTTTGGTTGAATATTGGGTTTGGTATTACTTTACATGAAATTGATATCATGTGTATTTCATTTTTGTTAGTAGCATAAAACACACAAAAAAACAGGTGACAACTTTGTAACAAAATATTTGACAAAAGTAAATATTTGTAACCTTTTGATTTTATCATATATCTTGAAAATCACAAAGCAATTGTACATGTAGATCTTTGCCAATTCTAGTGTTAACAAACCATAATGGAAACTATAACGTGTGTTCAGTGCTTAGGCATCCAGTGTGAACGGGTTTAAATTGAGGTATTTGGCTATATCACAGATGATAGTCATTAACCGATAATCAGGTGCTTCTTGTCCATAAGAAACTTTCATCAAACACTGTATTGTAATGATGGTATCTTTGGCAGTGGCAATCAAAACTTAGCAGATTTTACGCTGTGAACAACTAAAAGTTGGTTTAGTTTGAGGGCATCATAACTGCATTGGAAATAAGTGGTCATATTTGTGTGTCGTAATCAATGGTCAGATCTGCTTCTTGGATGACAATTACAATTAAGCTCATGACATTGTCACTATCTATTTCTCCTAGGGCTTGAGAAATTGCCAACCTAAGATGATATCATTACAGTCAAATAAATAGCGATGCCAATATATCGAAAGTCCAAGGCAAGACTCACCACTGCCGAATTGATCAATAACTAATTTCGTTGACATATCGATTGTGTCGTAACCTTTCTCGCTGTTTAAGTTAACGTTTTCGCTCGACTCTTCAATTTTCCTCTCGTGTTCAGAAGAGGGGGTCCCGATTTTAACTGATGAATTAATAAAATAATGAATGGATGAATGAATGAATGAATGAATGAATGAATGAGTGAATGGAACAATAAATGAATAAATGAATGAATGGTATGAAAAAACGATGGTGTTAACCGTATTTTTGTAAGTAACAAATATGTACTATTAATTTACATTAATATAGAACTTTGCATCAGCACTGTTCACATGTGCATGATATTTAATCCTTGGCGCATTTCGACCAAGCAAAAAAACCGATTTGCATCTTCAAACAAGAGAATTGAAATGGAGCTAATGTTCAATTTCCAAATGTTTGTATCACCTTGACTATTTACTTTAAGCCTATTTTTAAATCTTAAATATTTAGTTTGAGATTGAAATATATAAAAATAGGTGTACATTTCAATAATAGTAATTTTTGCCAATAAAGATGTACTATTAACATCATTACTGCTGCCTGCAATAATAGTAATTTTTGCCAATAAAGATGTACTATTAACATCATTACTGCTGCCTGACATCAAACGCACAATTCTTTTTAATGGCAGAAATATCTAACATAAATGATTTAAAAATATAACCTCATAGCACTAAACTAAATTTTTATGAACACAAACACACACACAAACACACACACATACACATATATATAATATGTATGTATATAATAACACAAGTATATTCAAGTACAAAGTAATAAAATAATCATAAGTAAATAATAAGAAATAATAATGAATTTGTTTTATTATTATAACGCTCTGCCCTCTGCATCGAGCACTGTAATTTCCCATAAGCATATCGGTTTACTTTGATAAATATATATATATATATATATATATATATATATATATATATATATATATATATATATATATATATATATATATATATATATTGAATTATATAAATTTACATGATACACAACACTGGGGAAAATGTCATATTTCTAGTTACATAGACGGTTCCTTATAACAACTCCTTTGAGAGAATATCCAGTGTAAATCTGAGGTTTCATTCGGAAAAGAAAAAAAGGCCAAAAGGACAGCGCACGTGAAACCAACTTCAACTGATCCGTTAGCTCAGTTGGTAGAGCATCCGAACTCAATTCGGGGGACGTTGGTTCAGGACCTACATGGATCATTTTTTCAAGCCCCAAAATTTCGCTGTGCAGAGACACTTAGATGTAGTTGAAAATTTTATGACGCACCCACGTGTATATATATATATATATATATATATATATATATATATATATATATATATATATATATATATATATATATATATATATATATATATATACACGTGGGTGCGTCATAAAATTTTAAACCATCGCCGAATTGTTTCGCTGGAAGGCTTTGATTTGATACATTTGTTGTAGCATTTGTCACATAGGTACCCATGTGTGCAAAATAAATACGTTTTTACCCTATCTACAATATTATTGCCAAGGCCCTGTCAACTCCCTTCTTGTTCTATAGTTTATACCCACATAACTTAAAGAGTTATGCTTAACGCGTTATTATTCATAGAAATGTACATTGATAATGTAGAGAATGTTTTAGAGGATTCTGAAATTGATGCCATGAATAATCTAAATTTGAAGCAAGAGTTGAAATTACAGTGCTATGTCAAAATAACATTATGGTATGACATGTACCATATAAAAAAGCTCTGTCATCTGTTCATCATTTAATGGTTGTACGAAATTCCTATGTTTTTATACAAATAATGTATTAATTGAACGTAACGTTCAGGTATCTTCTCATATATATTACGTGTAGTATAGTAATTAATTGATGAAGCACCTATCGACTCGGCAAATCAGCGATACCCGTATCAATTATAACGTTTTAAAAAGGACAGTAAGGTCGAGGTTTGCAGTGTTTCATCCAGGAAGTGTAGGGGACTCTGTCCAACTTCCGTTTATTTTTAGGGATATTTTGCACATGGTGGTTACAGTTGTGGTTGCCGATCAAATTGTGTATCCTTTAATTATACATTAGTTTCGCAGAACAGCATACACGCTAACGAGAACGCATTGCTGTGCTTGACCCTCGGACAATTGTAGCAGTATACCGTATCTGCCTCCGATCAGAGCTCAGAGCTATGATCAAGTGTAGTGATTTAGCTACTTTTAATCACAGCTTCGAAACTATGTAAATTTCAGCCTCAAAATAATCATACTAATCAAACGAAATCGTCAGTAAGAGACATTTCTCGCAGATTACACCCATAAACGTACAGTCGACTCATGAATACGCGCGAGGTGACCCGTAGTACTCCAGAATGCAGGACATTGTCGCAAGGGCGCTTCATGGCAGCAACACTGCTGGTATGATTGCGGAAAAATGATCTAAGTGTACATACCTTGTGTTCGCGCACTATCACCATAGCCTGAAGCAGCTGCCACAGCTAACCCTTCATTCTCAAGTAGGGGAACACCATGGGAACCGACGAAACACATGTCGGATAGTAAGTCAGTGCTGAAATAATGTTCATGCCAGAATGGCTCGCCGAATTTAGTATAAACAATGCCATGACCGTCTCGTACTAAGCCGTACAATACTTCTTCTTGTATGTTAAATGCTATTTTTAAAACGCCATAACTATGAAGAAACACTGTACTCCACGATGAAGTGTCGTCTGACCAGATGTGTATCATAAAGTCATTTCCAACTCCAAGTAACACACCCCCTTCGGCAACAGCAACGCAAATCACACAACAAGATGATTGTATGGTATTTGACCAGACACCATTCACCAGAGGTTTCAGCTTGCCCGTTTTTTCAATAGCAAGAATTACCCCATTTCCTATTACTTCAACGTCTATAATAGGCTCTGTGTCGTGTAGAGTAATAAGTGGATATGCAAGAGCATGTGATTGTAAGTTAAATGTTGTCAATGAGAGCTTATAGTCTTGACTCACTAGTAAAACGTCCTCTGAAACTGAAAACAAAAGAAAGAGTGCTTTTAAGTGGTAGAGCTTATTGTTTTGACTGAAAAATATTTGTTATTAACTTGCGTCTGGTGATGTTGTCTTGCGTTCTGTACATGAATGTAATTTGACAGGTTGTTAGAAACGACTTCTGGATAGAATCATTCCAGCAAGCTGATAGTGTACGATCTGCGTGGATCTAAAACAATTGTAATGTCAAAAATTAATAAAATTATGCGTTTGTACATTTGCACCTTTAGAAATAACTTTGGATGGATACTTTCGAAAATGTCGCAATTCAAAAAGCCATTGAAATTTACAGGAGTCTGAAAACATTTCTAGTTTTAGTACTCGAAACTACAAGGAATGGGAAGTACCTTCTCTTGAACGAGTTCTACAATTCTAGCAAAGCCCAAAAAGAAGAGACGGGCTTAGCACAGCATTGTCGTCTTAAAAATGTAACCAGCATACTAAAAGCTCGGGATGGCAAACGTCCGTGTATTTAGTGGATTGTGGTGACCAAACTTAGGCAATGATGTTGAAAGAAAGCAAATTCTATTCTGGAGTTCAGAAAATTATAAAGTAGCAAGGGTTTATTTTGAAATTATTAACGATTAGCCGCTAGCAACTTCACGCAAATACCAATCATTGATAGACTAATGAAATTGTGGTTCATATAATTGTGAATTCAAACACGAGAGAAGTGGGTATCTCGAGGTTCTGTGCCGTGATTTAGGGAACATCGTAGTTTTTTACTCCATGAATCCACTATATGAATTGGTGGAATACAATTGAATTGAGTTTTCTTTTTTCGGCCTAACCAAGTGTGTTGCTAAATTGATTTTATTGTTATTTTTACTATACTGGTGTCAAATCGTAATGAAAATGTTCTTGCTGTTCTGGAATCACGATTAAGGGGAACTTCAGACCACAGTACGCGTAGATGGAGTAAATATATAGATCAGGCGACACAGGAATTAACGTTGCGCTCGAAACTTTATTTCCCCAGGTCAGCCTGATGGCTGCCTGGGGCAACCCTTAGCTCCGAGAGCCTGGAGATATGCTCACTCCAAGGCTCCCAAAGTCTGACTCCCAAATTTACAATACTTTGTCGACAAGAAAACTTGCCAACGCTTGTTTCACAATGATTAATACATAGTATGCATGAGACATGTCACAACACCATTGTTTTAAATCCAAGCTGTGAAAATATGAAAAGCGATACTTAACAGCTACAGTTCTGATAAAAGTTCGACTACATTGTCTTTCTATTGTCCAACCTTGCGTGAGACATTTCATGCATAATCATAGGAATTCACGAGACATGCGGGTGCCTGGAATGGCGCTGCCATTGAATTTAAACAGAAGAGACTTGAAAATGTAAATTTGCCGCCAATTTTGAAGAATTACACCTCCGGTAAATCGTGGGAATTCAAGCCCAAGTGGCGAAATGTTGAAATTTGGTGAATTACTAGAATGAAGATTTACAGTAACCGGTACAAATTATAGAAACATGACATCGTTCTTTCTCCCACAAAGGCTTGCCCTCAAGCCTTATAAAAGGTGTCTCAATATGGATAGAATACAAAAATATTACATTTAAACAAAATACAGAAGGAAAGTACAGAATTTCAGAAGAACATCAAGTGGAAAGTACAATTCTTTGTGTGTAATTAGAAATATGACATCGTTCTTTGAAAATAATCGAATAATGTATGTGTTGCAGTGCTGATAGCAGATGTATACAAGCTGTATCGGGCAATGTCCGCGGTAAAGTTTGTAATCAAAAGTTTCTCCCAGTGAGATCCGTTTCTAGAACAATTTCGATTACCATATTGACGATGTTCAAATTTAAAAACTAACTATTCAACTCTCCAACCCCCAACCCTTCGTATCGGAGACGTCTTACGCGTAGCACTGCAGCGTCGGTAATTCTCGTAGCTCTATCATTATCTTCACTTAATAAAAAAAAACCACTCCCAACCCCCAAACCAACCCGCGTAGATGAGGCTTCGTATAAAAACACAAACGAGTATAAATAATTAGATTTCGCTGTTGAACAATACCAATATTTGGAATTAAAGCGAGTCTACTATACTAACTATTTGACCACAAAAGCCCCTCGAACAATTGTCAAATTCAGTTCGCAGACAAAACACGCAGTTCCAACGATCATACACAGTTCTCTTGTTCAACTTCGACAAATCTCGAATCTGCTCACCCTTCAAAATGTTAATACTGTTATCTTCTCATGGTTGATCTACCTTGACGTGTTCTTCGCTAGCTTCCTTGGGTTGAATGATTCAGCTTGCCTCTGTAAATATCACCTTCTCCTGTAATTTTTTTTGGTCTGAATTCTGCATTCTCCATCCTTTATGTCATCCGGGGAATTTCACTCAGGTGTCCGGGAGCAACTCGCTTCTCGCTGTTCTACCGGGAAATTCCATTCAGCTTTGCTGTGAGAGGCTTCGTTTTCTTCGTTTTCGGGGAATCATGCAGCTCAGATTTTGGCAGAACGACTCGCTTTGCAGCTCGAGGCTCGACCAAACACCACATTTGGTCGATATTGCAACCGGGTTTTAGTTCTCCACCATATCAAATTGTAAAGGAAAATGTTCTTGGTGTTCGGAATCACGATTCTGGATTAAGGAGAACTTCAGACCACAGTACGCGTAGATGGAGTAAATATATAGATCAGGCGACACAGGAATTAACGTTGCGCTCGAAACTTTATTTCCCCAGGTCAGCCTGATGGCTGCCTGGGGCAACCCTTAGCTCCGAGAGCCTGGAGATATGCTCACTCCAAGGCTCCCAAGTCTGACTCCCAAATTTACAATACTTTGTCGACAAGAAAACTTGCCAACGCTTGTTTCACAATGATTAATACATAGTATGCATGAGACATGTCACAACACCATTGTTTTAAATCCAAGCTGTGAAAATATGAAAAGCGATACTTAACAGCTACAGTTCTGATAAAAGTTCGACTACATTGTCTTTCTATTGTCCAACCTTGCGTGAGACATTTCATGCATAATCATAGGAATTCACGAGACATGCGGGTGCCTGGAATGGCGCTGCCATTGAATTTAAACAGAAGAGACTTGAAAATGTAAATTTGCCGCCAATTTTGAAGAATTACACCTCCGGTAAATCGTGGGAATTCAAGCCCAAGTGGCGAAATGTTGAAATTTGGCGAATTACTAGAATGAAGATTTACAGTAACCGGTACAAATTATAGAAACATGACATCGTTCTTTCTCCCACAAAGGCTTGCCCTCAAGCCTTATAAAAGGTGTCTCAAATATGGATAGAATACAAAAATATTACATTTACACAAAATACAGAAGGAAAGTACAGAATTTCAGAAGAACATCAAGTGGAAAGTACAATTCTTTGTTTGTAATTAGAAATATGACATCGTTCTTTGAAAATAATCGAATAATGTATGTGTTGCAGTGCTGATAGCAGATGTATACAAGCTGTATCGGGCAATGTCCGCGGTAAAGTTTGTAATCAAAAGTTTCTCCCAGTGAGATCCGTTTCTAGAACAATTTCGATTACCATATTGACGATGTTCAAATTTAAAAACTAACTATTCAACTCTCCAACCCCCCAACCCTTCGTATCGGAGACGTCTTACGCGTAGCACTGCAGCGTCGGTAATTCTCGTAGCTCTATCATTATCTTCACTTAATAAAAAAAAACCACTCCCAACCCCCAAACCAACCCGCGTAGATGAGGCTTCGTATAAAAACACAAACGAGTATAAATAATTAGATTTCGCTGTTGAACAATACCAATATTTGGAATTAAAGCGAGTCTACTATACTAACTATTTGACCACAAAAGCCCTCGAACAATTGTCAAATTCAGTTCGCAGACAAAACACGCAGTTCCAACGATCATACACAGTTCTCTTGTTCAACTTCGACAAATCTCGAATCTGCTCACCCTTCAAAATGTTAATACTGTTATCTTCTCATGGTTGATCTACCTTGACGTGTTCTTCGCTAGCTTCCTTGGGTTGAATGATTCAGCTTGCCTCTGTAAATATCACCTTCTCCTGTAATTTTTTTTGGTCTGAATTCTGCATTCTCCATCCTTTATGTCATCCGGGGAATTTCACTCAGGTGTCCGGGAGCGACTCGCTTCTCGCAGTTCTATCGGGAAATTCCATTCAGCTTTGCTGTGAGAGGCTTCGTTTTCTTCGTTTTCGGGGAATCATGCAGCTCAGATTTTGGCAGAACGACTCGCTATGCAGCTCGAGGCTCGACCAAACACCACATTTGGTCGATATTGCAACCGGGTTTTAGTTCTCCACCATATCAAATTGTAAAGGAAGAGTGTTCTTGCTGTTCCGAATCAGGATTCTGGATTAAGGGGAACTTCAGACCACAGTACGCGTAGATGGAGTAAATATATAGATCAGGCGACACAGGAATTAACGTTGCGCTCGAAACTTTATTTCCCCAGGTCAGCCTGATGGCTGCCTGGGGCAACCCTTAGCTCCGAGAGCCTGGAGATATGCTCACTCCAAGGCTCCCAAAGTCTGACTCCCAAATTTACAATACTTTGTCGACAAGAAAACTTGCCAACGCTTGTTTCACAATGATTAATACATAGTATGCATGAGACATGTCACAACACCATTGTTTTAAATCCAAGCTGTGAAAATATGAAAAGCGATACTTAACAGCTACAGTTCTGATAAAAGTTCGACTACATTGTCTTTCTATTGTCCAACCTTGCGTGAGACATTTCATGCATAATCATAGGAATTCACGAGACATGCGGGTGCCTGGAATGGCGCTGCCATTGAATTTAAACAGAAGAGACTTGAAAATGTAAATTTGCCGCCAATTTTGAAGAATTACACCTCCGGTAAATCGTGGGAATTCAAGCTCAAGTGGCGAAATGTTGAAATTTGGTGAATTACTAGAATGAAGATTTACGGTAACCGGTACAAATTATAGAAACATGACACTGGTTTAGCCATCACCAACTTGAAATATTTAATGTAGATTTGTTGCAGTTGTAGCGCCCGCCTTCACCGATGGCTTCTCTCTATTCTTGTCGCAGAACATCCGGGTTTATGCCCGGTGATTGAGTCATTTGTTGCGTCACATCACGGTGAAAACATCTAACTTAAGTTCGGATTTTTCAACTTTCAACTGTACAATATATTCAATGTTTCAATGTAGATGAGTCTTCAGTTCTAATGTATATGACAAAATTTCTGTATCGTTTGCTGTCTTGTAGCGTCTGATCTAAATCAAGCTCTATGTTAGAGCCCAATGAGAAGGAACTCGGCATGGCGTCTCAAACGAAACTTTGTAGTAGTATAATAGCTTTTGTTGTTAAGAATAACTATATGCAGTAGGATGTATGACAATTATAAAGGCCAAGGGTGGTTATTACAAATTCTCAGAACAGCCATTTTATCCCATCGCATTCGCCTTCATCAAAGGTGTCAAAACAATGGCCTGATCTAACATTTTTAGATAAATATCAAGAAAAATATTATAAGTGCACGTGTTATAATCCAAAGCAGGCCGGTTTCTGTGTGGGGAAAAGTTGGACAATTGTATCAAGGTCAGGTTGAAATTCCCTTTCAAGTATCTTTTCATAAGTAGTCACTGGCATCGTTTACAAGAGACTTAAATATCTGGCAGAGAAGATATAGCTTCAGTGCTGTTTGAAACGTTAACACTTTCGGCAAGAGATGCGAAATTGCAAAGACGACTTATTTCAACTGAGCAGGATAAAATATAAGATAAAAATCCTCGAAAAAGAATCATCAGAGAGGCTCCATACGTGGATGATCTAGCAATTTTTTATGACATGTCCATAGGATAACGCATACTTCTTGCTCGAAGGATGGAACTTTTTATAAATAGCATAAAAAAGGAAACTCTGTGTATAAAAGTCACACAGTAAACTGTGATCACTGAAAAATGGTAAACCATTTAATTTATCTTGGCAGCTATGTAATAAACGACTGCTCCATGAAGAAAGAACTTTCGGCTCGGTTTCATGCAAAACCATGTGCTTCTGGAGGACTACGTTTTGATTGATACAATGTTTCAACAATGTATCATCAAGAAGTTGTACAGCTCCGTACATTATAGCAGTAAGCTCTAGGACTATGAAGATGGGTCACTAGATCAATCATTAAAAGTCGCAGAAAATGTAAGCTGTAAAGACATTGAACTCTAGTTCGTTTAAAGTCGTCTCTGCCTGTTACGACATGCCTCTAAAAGGATAATGCACAAGTCAATGTACTTCTAAATGGCGAATTGGCCAAAGAAATCGCAATGTTGGACGGCAAAAACTAAGACTGAAATCAAGATACTTGTTGGTGTTCTTAAATGTGGTGTTGGCCTAAATCAATAGAGATTTTGAGTTAAAAATGTGACATAACAGAGCCAACTGAATGGAAAAACACATATTGTCAATTACTAGAGATTAATTGAATACGTGAAAAACTGAGACAAGCAAAGGAGAAAGAGGGATGCATGAGATACCATGAGGTTATCCCACGATATCAGCGCATGGTTTGGACGTATTGCCACGAGTGAGGGTGCGAGCCGCATCACACGAGTCGAAGACGAGTGAGATGCGGCGCGCACCCTCACAAGTGGCAATTCGTCCCAACCAAGCGCTGATATCGTGGGATAACCGATTTATCATATGTCCATGACCGTATATTTATGTAAAAGGTAATTAAAAATAAAGAAATTTTATTAGTTTTTGTCAGTATTTCTAAGGGACTATGTTTTCATATTCTGCCGCTGGTCTGAGCGCATTGATACATGTTTGTTTACAACAGCTGATCAAGTCGTCGATCGCATCGTGTCGAGTGTATACAGTCTGAACAGGATTATTTCAGCGCAATTTACCGCAGTTCAGAAAAAGAATGGAGCCAATTTACTAATTCTGGTCACCGTCCCGGTGTTCTGGTGGATAATTATTACACGGACAATATTGTCAGTTTGAATTCACTTTAATAACCCTTTCTGAAACATGGCTGACGTGAACAGAAACGACGAAGTAGCGCGAAATACAACAGATTGTAAACATCATGATCAACTTTTAATATTCTAAAACAACCAGTCCTGTAACTCTCTGTAGATCTGAAATAAAGGAACGTTAAATTCATATGTACTAGTAATATGATTCGTTTTATATCGGTAAATTTTGATTGAAGTGAAAAAGATGGATTTGATTGTTAAATGCAAGATGAACATCATAACATCAAAATCGGAAATAAACTACAATTGATGACGTACAACGTGCCGTATCAGACTGATGCTTTACGTTCCACGTCACGACGCGTCAGAGGAGACACGGATAAGGTCATGAGTATATGATAAGTACGTGAAGTGATATGAAGCGTCTGGAGCTCTGTTTTATTGAGATGCATCTCTATACCATTCTGATACTCTATTTTGTAATTTTGTAATTTATTTAAGCAATAACATACAAACAAACACTAACGCACACACACAAAGAAGAACACAAATATATTTATATATAGTGTCCCAGTATTTTGAACGAGTGTGATGTCATCGAAGACGAGGGTTTCCCCCAAAATACAGGTAGTATCCATCTGGACCAGTAGGCGAGGAGGAATACAGCTATGTCGGGGGAAACACGAGTCTTCCATGACGTCACATGAGTGACGAATACTGTGAGATTATATATTTATCATTTGCAAAGACCCCCTATTTCTATTCGAATAAAATTCTGTCCGTGCGATGTCATTTGGACCTTCATTTTTCCAGCATGTTGGATGAAGTTGTTCGGCTCCAGCTGATTCTTGTCATAACAACGATCTTTTACTAAACGAACGTAAAAAACGATCGAGAACATCGTGTTTCCAAGCATGCTATTGGTCAGCGTTCGTTACATTTGCACGTCTCGTCACCGAATCGACATCGTGATTGGACTGACGACTAATTAATATGTAGCCGACGAGGACTCAACAGTTCCCTTCACCGTCTTTCGTCACATTATAATATTCAAACACTGCTTTGTAATGCCGCCATGGTAGCGGTTGATGCATGCCTTCAAATCAGAGAATAGCTTTGCGTATGACAGATAGATGGCAGGACTGTGAGTGAGTATAATGCACACCTGTCGTCGTGTTTCTGCCATTCTAGGAATTTGTCAGTATGGGAGCATGCGCGTGTTTCAAGTATCGTAGGCAAAGGAACCTGTTTAACTCGAGTGGCCCCTTGATGCATTCATGTCGCCTATAGTGGTCAGCCACAATGTATCGGAAAATAACGTTGCATGTCGATCACTCGTTTTAAATCAAATTAATAAAAATTAAGACGTATTTCCTCATTACTCTAAGTGAGAGTTTTTTAAATATATTGTTGGTTTCGATGATCGATCGGTCGGAAAATAAAAAATTATGAGAAAAATTCATTGAATAGCCCGATTTTGTAATCAAATGATATTACCGTTGTCACAATCGCGTTACTAGGCCGATCAGAATCGAATGATGTTGTGAATATTCTCTGGGAAGGGTTTCAGCAATGTGTCTCGAACTGTCACAAAATTAAAAGCATTCCCAGTTGTTAGTTTTGTGGCCAAAGTTCACTTACGCTATTCTTAACTAGTTTTATTGCTGTCATTTAAAATAAAATAAACTACATACGACATTGTCGACATCATTCTGTTAGTACCAAACTAATCTGTAACACCAATGGGAAGAACTACAGTCTGGATTGTTGTGTCATTGAATAACAAGGGGCAATTTGAGTTGCTGTTGGGCATCGTCTCAGGAATAGCACTGGGAATTTCGAATGATCCACATTTATTTGCTAATTGTGGATACATTAAAAAGTATCCGCTAATGACAAAGATTCAAGCGGGTCAGCTAGTTGGCAAAAATCGGGTGTATCGCATTATACTCAATAATGAATTTAATTGGTTTCGCATTAATATCAAGCACATAATATAATATTTCAAGACCTATGAAGCCTCAGAAGAAGTGTACCACCAACCTCGTTGGTTCAGTAGTTGCTGATGTGTGTGTCTTTCTCGCTCAACGCCACATTGACTTAGTAAGAAGACTACGCTTGAGAAAATCCAGCGACATTTTTTTTTTAATTCAACCAGTTTCGTTTGCCTGGTTACTTAATATGTGAATTAAAACCTTCGTTACTATTACCATACATTGTGCGTGTACTCAGTAGTTTATCTCAGTAGAGACGAGGTTTACCTCCTGACTAAAGGAGTTGTGCTACTCAGGATATGAGCCCTATCGTCTGGAAATCTCATCGCCAATCCAAAGTTCCAGATATATAACCCCTACATGATAATTTTAGCCCTCCCTAATGTCAGCGGCTGCAATGAATGGTCCCTTTGACCAGCAATTCCGGTCCACTGTTTTGTCAGTGATACAAAGCAATACCGGAATATTATAATGATGAAAGACGACGGAAAGAAATGACGTTTACTAATTAATTTGGCTACTGTCCAAAGGGGTATTTGCAGAATTTGCGACGAATCATACAAATCTGACGGAAGCTGACAAATAGCATGCTTGGAAACACGACGAGCCCGTTGGTTATCAACATTCGTTTAATTGAAGATCGCTAATTGACCTCCGTCATGTCGCTATGTACGACATTGGTAATTCATTGTCACGTCTCTCTCTGCAGAGGAAGCTGAAAACGCGGTGACGATTGCGCAACCAAAAGGCAGGAAAAAACAACGTCATCGGACTTCGCATGCCAAATTACATAATTTTTTTGTATTCAGCAAGAAGATTATTCCCAGATTAACTCGGAGTGACAGTTGTGTAAACAAAGCCTAACGCATACGCCACGAACTGCCCGTTTCGATGTTCATTTTCTGCCAATTTTCACGTTACGTATTATTTCCTTAATACCGCAAATCACACGATTGAGAAAAAAGTCCTGTACTTTATTAAGGGCTAAGAACTTCCACCGGAAATGTGAGTGAGCCAGAATTTTAGCTGCATGGGTCGCCCACACATTTCCGCAGGTTACTCGATCCGTTTTTTGGCAATATGTCGCAATTTCTGGAGAGTGTAACTTAGTGACACGTTGATGGATTTACCCATACCTTTCCCTCACCATTTGCTCGTTTCTGCTACAAGCTCTCAGAGCGAACTTGATTTTTGCTCGAGATTTGCGCATCAACTCAAACAGAGGACTTTAACAGGGCTTCCCATTAGTGACCCAAACTTTAAATGCATCGCGTGCAATATTATGGTAGTCACGGTCTTGGTTATTCCTACCTGGCATTTCGTGAGGAGTCTTTCGGGTGGAAAATAGTATGGTATTCTCAGCAGCCAACTTTAGATGACTAACAATATCATTATAATCGGAACACACTTCCTGCCGATGAATAACATCTTTACATTTTGGGCTACGGCAAGAAACGGAGTCAACCGGGATATGTACATTTCATAAAAGATGATCAGTGCCAGACAAATACCATTTCAAATGACTTTCCGAGGCTTTTGACCAAAGCATGCAGGCAGGCATGCACGCATCAATCAATACATACATACGCATATACATACATGCATACATACACACATACATACATACATACATAAGTAGTAAAGTAAACGTGGACAACTGGGATGAAGTAAGAATTTTACACCCCATTTTATTCATTTATCTACATGAAGCGAAGGAAAAATTAACCATCCATGTAACTAAAGTGTGACCCTGACCTATATACGAACTCACTCACGCGCAGCAGTGCATTGTCCTGAACTAAGCGGGGAAATTCCCTGCTGAGCATGTTTATACATGTACGGGAAATTCCGTGTGAGTCATCACCATCAAACTAGCCTATATAAAGGACCCCCGTTGTCAGTCCGGCCGGCCGGTCGCGGAGTCTAGCTGATGTTGAACACGAAGTTCCTATCGTGCGAACTTGTTCACCTGATAGATAAAATTTTAGTAATTTCCTCTGAACTTAAAATGTGACGGAAGACCATTACTTCAAACAAAATGAGTCGTTTCAGATGAATGGTACTGATATCTAAAGTGTTCACTCTTTTATCTTTACGTACAAATGTAGTTCCTAAGTCGTTCTCTATTCTATTCCCGCCAACAAAACATTCAATACTCATTTCCCCTCCCCGATCTTTATCAATACTTATGATAATATCACAAGTTGTTCTGTTATCTGTTTTCATAGCATAATATCCAACCAAATCGTCAAATTCATCTCCAGTAGCTAACTTTACACATCTAATGAGAACTGTACCATGTTGAAGTATTTTCATATTATCAGTCATCTGTTGATTTACAGTCTGTAAAGTTAATTCAGCTGCCTCATCACCGACGCTTTTCAGACCCAGTTTCTTTAAAGTTGTGTCCCAAAATAATCTAACTGGAACTCCGCTAGCTGTATACGAGCAATAATTCTCCCCCTCGTTTATCCACCTTCTTAATGTATTATCTGCCTTCATTATTGTATTAAGAGGACTAATTTTAAGATGAATTGGTATACCAAGAAGTGCAATGTATGGATTTCGTAGGAGTAAGCCAACTACGAAAATCTAACAATTTATATTTGTTTACATTGCTATCAAAATAAATCACATTCGGAGTTCCTGGTGGTTCAGCAACACCTCCTGCAATTTCACTACCCAATATATCTAAGATGTTACGCGGCACATTATAAGGCATGAATTTCTGACTAGCCGAATCCCATGTCAGAGCAAAAAAGGAGTAGAATCATTCGAAGCCTTTGTGGCGTCAATTACAGTTTCATCAATGTCTTTAAGTTCGGAAAATTCTACAGCATGCTCGTGGGGTGGCGCCGCAGCATTGGCTAAAACGAAATATTTTTCGCGGTCTTTATAACGAAGGACGTAATCCTTATTATGATTAGCAGCCATCTTAGTATTATTGTTAACTTTAACATCACTCAGATCTTCAAGCTCAAGATTTTGCATACGAATTGTACCTAGACCGAAGCCACTTGGATCAGACATACTCCGTAGGGACCTATATACAGTGAAAATTAAAATAATACCTTGTAATATACAATACACAATCATGGCTTCAGCTATAGGAATGACAGTTCTCGGTGCTGTATTAAATGCAACGGCATTCACAGGGGGAAATATTATCGGACAAAAGCTTTCTGGGAATGGCGACGCTCTTATTGAAGAGAAAGTCCGACATGATAAAGCATTAGAAAAATTTGAACATGATCGCAACGTCTGGTCAGAAAAAAGATTACTACAGGCTGACTGGGAAAGAGAAAATCAGGCAAAGGACGCACATGCTGCGGCAGAATTAAGAGATACAGATGCAGAAATCCTGGAAGAAGCAGAAGCGGTGCAAAGCAACTCTACGTCAGGCCCCTTTCGGAACGGTTCCGAAGGGGCAGTTCAATTCTCAGATTATTATCAACCCAGTCCTGAGCAAAAGAAATATGAGATGATCTATATTGCTGGAGGATTAGTCGTGGGATGGTTTATCTTCCGATAGGGTTCCTTCGGAACGCACCGGACCCGCTTCGGGACTACACAGCAATTCAATACAAAAGTTAATTGGCCAGTTATTGAAATCGATCATGTTCCCATCCTGATCCGTTATCCAGATACGCATTGAATTCATGTAATCTCCCCCTTTTCTCAATGGCATAGAAATGCTCCGTTTTTAAAATCGTAAGTAACCTTTTCACTTATTTCTCTCGTATCCCGGATGGGAAGTATTTGTAAACAGTTCGATACTTTCCCCTGTATGTATCCTCCGGAGGCACCCGAACCAAATGAAACATAATTTCCAGTAACATCGACTACATCTGAATGAACTATATATTTAGTGACTGTTAAGAAATCCACTTTCTTCGGACTCATAGTACTTTTTATAACTGGGTTGTCCTCTGGCTTATCTGAAAAGCCAACGACGTTGCGAAGCTACCTGTAGCATTGAAATAAACTTTAACATCTTTAGCCAAAGTTAGAAGAACGTGGTTTGTCGGCAGATGTTTTTCAAAATTAATTTTTTGCTTCAACCCGATTGCTTTGTTTAACGTATCGATATTGTAGTTACCTGGACGTATTGATTTAGTCTTCTTCGGTTGGTCACCTTCTTGATATTTTATTACATTATTCGTCGATGTTATGTTATGCCATGAATTATATAGTCCGCACTCTAGCAGTCTTATCTTCGTAAACTGTGTCGTGTCAATACAAGGGTAAACAAGGGTAAAAATTAACAGTAACAGGTTCACCTGTTTTACTTTCAATCCAAATGATCATCGTTGTACGTTGTATGTATATATTACTAAGTATAAATGTTCGATGAATATTATTATTATTCCGAAGGTGCCCATTACGAAGTATAAGGTTCAGCAGGAATAATATTTTTCTGTTCAAGAAGATCTTTGGTCGCAACCGCGGCAGCAGTCGCACCGCCTAATTTTGCCAATCGAGTCAAATTTGGTCGACTTGGATCGCCAACCTCTATTTTCAGAAATTTGCTGGAGATCATAAGATATCCCATCGCAAGTCCTGCGATTACAATACCATCGTACATTGTGTTTACAACTGTTTTAATATCCATGATTGCTGACTAGTATATAAAATAGAAAAATAAAATAAAAAATATGGGGAGTTAATCCATCTCATACAATGTAGAGGAGCTGGAAACCTCTCCCTCCCCCTCCCCTCCTCTAGGAACCCCTGTCGGAACTGTCCGGATGGAGCTGCTACGGGCTCTGTTTTTTTCGCTTTCTGAAGCGGTTCATCTTTCCGGGGAGGACAGGGGGTATACCGAGCACGCCCCCAATATAGCCCTAATGCCAGTCAATGAAACTCCCACAATTCCTAAAACAAGATAACATTTATTATACCAGTGTGAATTATTATCACACTGTTCTTTCATTGTAGGCGGTAGGTCTGCCGCTACCGCATCGCTATCCCCTCCCTCCCCCACCATTGCTTGGCGTTTCTTCTCCTTGTTTTGCCTGTTCCATTCCGCTAATTTCTTGCCCGCAGCAACTCTCCCTGGATGCTTCGGCGGCATTGTAACTTTCTCTATGTTGCGCTGTGACGGAGTCGGGAAGGTCGTCCCTGACGGAGTCGTTTGCGGTGTGGAGGTCGTTTCCGTTTGCTGAGTCGGCGAAGTTGAATCCATTTATTTCAGGTACTATATTAAACCCGATTTTTTTAAAATTTAAATGTTTACCTGTAATTAAACCGGTGGAAACTATAGCAAGTATGGGCCCCCACGTGTACGCTATCCGTCCTGATAATCGTTTTATTTCACTGTTTAGAATAAAATCCTTTTTAAGATCAGTGGCATAGTTATCTCGGTCATTGATCGGAACTACCTGACTTATTGCGCGGGCTCCTAGATCTATGAAACTTTGAGTGATATTATCACTTATAAGAGAACTGTATTTCGCTTCATAGACTTTAAATGCTTTATTCACCGTTTCATCTCCCCATTTTTCTACGTCAGCAACTGAAATCTCCTTACCAAAAAATAACTTACTTTGACCACTTGCGATGACACAGAGTATTTTTTCACGTTTCGTCTCTATTATGGATTGAGCGTCCGAAGGCGCCGAAGACCCTTCGGAACGCGTATTTGCCGCTGCCGATGACTTTATTAAATTCTCCATTGTTTGCAGTATGTTATCTATTCTTAGTAAAAAATAAAAAATTCGTTTAAACCTGAATCCGAAATAAAGTATTAACATAGTCTGGAATGTTAGTACCCATAACAGAATCGTACCGACAGGGATTCCGGGAAAATTCTCCTCCATTTAAATCTATATGTATATAGAAACACGAATAATGAGTACAGACCTATTCCCAGTTGCTTTTCAATTGAATAAGACGAGCGTACCGACAGTACAGCATGCTGATATTCCTTCCAAACCGAATGGAGGAATAAAACCTATTCTCATGGACTTAGAAATATATGTAACGCCGACAGAAAAATTTACTTTTCATCCTCGGGATGTGTTCAAAGATAACGTAATCACTCATCGATCAGCGAAAGAAAGTATGTCTGGCTGGCGGGCCAAACATGAAATACTGGGACCAGCAACTGAATTTCGCCGTATGGTGCAGCACTACTGGTTGTGGTATATCATTCGCCCATCTCTTCGGTTCCGAAGGGAAATTTCCTCCACAAATACGATCATTCTGCCGTTTCCATGTATACTTTACAATACGTAGGATCCTTCATGAAATGGGCGTTGCACTTCCAGACGATACCCCCACCTTCAAAGCGGGCGACAATCCGTACAATCTCGTCCAATATGAACTTCTATGTACAGAATTTGGAAATATAAGTCCAACGAAGTCCGACTTTCGATATCGAAAAGGTCAAAATAAGGGTCTTGGTTATGGATATGAATATTACACTAATCGTGGCCCTGTTCGACAGCCAAAAGCGATATACAACGGTCGGGACTTTTTCCTCTCCGCCGACGGAGGCGTTTTCTATACACATACCATTTTTGGAAAGAAAAACATGTACTGCCCGACAAAGACAGACCACACTATTATTTCTTCCGAAATGATGGATCGGAGGGACAATACAATAGTTTCATTCCTCTGAAGGGAGACTCGGGACTAACAAAGGCCGGTCTCGCCCGCCTCAATGAAAGCCTTGAAGCCTACGTATATTGCATACTCGGCGCACAAGCAAATATTCGCAGTACCATTGTGGGCGATACTGGCAGTGCACAGCAGTCCGAAAAGAATTCGGTGTTCTCCTCGAAGATGAAATTCGCAATACCGACAAAGTAATTAGTTATAGGCGATATCAAGACACAATAATGAATACTGGTGTAAAACTTGATATGGCAGTTTCACCCAATTACTTCTCTTACCGTCTGAGATGGTCATCCTTTCGGGCCCGGCAATCTCGGGTTATAATAATGAATTGCAATACGCTACAGAATCTATGTCCTTCGGGGTGAACGGTGATATAAACACGGAAGTTCGAGAAAGTGCTGTACACGAGATGGAAGGAGGGAGGAGGAGGATCCGTGAAGTGGCAGGACGAGCCCGGAGGACCACCACCTCACAATGACACGACTCGGTCCCCAAGCCCTTCGGAACGCTTCGGAACGGGCAGCAGCAGTGACCGGCGCAGACCCTATTCATGAATATGGTAAAATTGGTTTGTTATCTTTAGCAATATTCATTACATTAATGTACAGTATATAGATCCGATGTATGCAACTGTACCATTCAACATGATTGTAACTGGACCGACAAATTCTGGCAAAACGGAATATGTAATGGATCTCCTCACCGGTCCGTACTAGGAAAATTCGAATATATAGTTTTCATTTGTCCGACATTCATGAACAATAAAACGTATAATAAAAGATTCATTTTCACCGATGACAATGTGTTTGTGTTTCCAGTCGGACTCGATGCTGTGGATGATACACTAGCCTTCGTACGGAACGAATGGGTCGGTACAAACACTTTAATAGTACTCGACGACTGCGCCGCGTCCAAAGATATGAAGAAGCGCAGTAACGTTTTAGTCAAACTTGGTTTCAGCGCAAGGCACGACGGATTATCTGTCTGGGTTCTGACTCAACAATATACTAGTATTAGTAAACCATTCAGGGAAAACATACAGATGTTAGTACTATTTTACACACCGAACAAGATAGACAACAAAACTATTATAAAAGAATATGGAATGGAGGTGTCAGAACAGGAAGCCGTGGGCCTGGTCAGACAATTGAAAAGTAGGCCATTCAGTAAACTAGTATTTCATTTACGGCATCCGTACGACATAAAATTATTCGTATAATATAGCAATTATGGAAGCTGAGCCGAAGGTGACAACACCGAAGGTACTCTTAGAGAATTATATTACAACCCGAAAACTGGTTTTGGAGGTGTACAAAAATTGTATGACGCAGCACGCGCCAGTGGACTCCACGTTACTAAGAAAGAGGTACAGGACTGGTTAAAAACTCAGCTAACTTATAATCTTCATAAACCGGTCCCTCGTACTCGTGGCGCGTTCCGAAGGGGCCGGCGCGTTTTCGTAACATCGATAGACGCCCAGTGGGAAGCGGATCTCGTGGAATTCCCTCCCCCATTCGCAAAAGAGAACCGTAACATTCGATACATGCTAACAGTAATCGATGTACTCAGTAAATATGCCTGGGCTAGGCCAATACAGTCAAAACGGCTGATGATACGTTACAGGCACTACAAGATGTGATTAAGAAATCCGGGAGAAGGCCGACAAACTTCAGACAGATGAGGGGCGGGAATTTACTAATCGAAAAATGCAGGGGTGGTTGGAGGAGTCAGGCATTCATTGGTTTCACACCTACAGTGACAAAAAAGCTAGCGTCGTTGAACGTTTTAATCGGACTCTTAAGACGATGATGTGGAAATACTTTACATATAAACAGACACGTTCCTGGCTCCCCATTCTACCACAACTTCTCGAGAATTACAACAACACCGTTCACGGAAGTATCAAAATGAAACCCAGGGACGTAACAGAGGACAACGATTGGCAGGCATTTTATACACTATTCGGTCCTGAGTTGGCAGCCGGGGGAGCCAACCCTGAATTCAAGCCGGGAGAACGTGTCCGAATTACAAAATACAAGACCACTTTTAAGAAAGGATATTTACCAAATTGGACAGAGGAGATTTTCGTAGTTTCAAAAGTTGTGTACGCAGCTGGCTTGGGAACACCACCAGTTTACAAAATAAAAGATCTGAATGGAGAGGAAATACTCGGCACTTTCTATTCTGATGAACTTCAGAGCGCCCTTTCGGAAGGTGCCGACGAGCTGTACAGAGTAGAACGAATTTTGAAGACGAAAAAAATTAGGGGAAAGAAATATTATCTGATAAAATGGCGCGGTTATCCGGAAAGTTTCAATAGTTGGGAGCCAGAGGAAAATGTTTATTAGTACTACGTAAGTACTTCGTAAGTTCCTGTACTGGTTCTTGTCAAGTACTACGTAAGTTCCTGTGCTGGTACTTGTCAAGTACTAACGTAAGTATTTACGAAAGTTATTCAATAAGTACCATGGAAAAAGTCTTAATTTCTTGAAAGAAGAAAGTGTCAGTTTACCACCTCGCTTCCACCCACCTGGCCAAGTATTTATCATGTACTGTCGTAAGTAATGTTCACTTATTGCATCTTTTTCGGCAGTATGTGGATGAGGTGGTACCTCAGTTCCTGAACATATTAAGTTTGCAAGATCTTCAAAGCGACTTCTCATGTTGCCACGGTCCGTTCTTTCGAGCGCCCCTTTTTCAGCTTTATCAATAAGTTCTGGCTGAAGTATAATGTACACAACTGACATGAACCATAGACAAGTAACTCCAAAGTCCACCCTTTTCATCATATCAAGTGCTCGTAAGTCAAACGGAGCATTATAAGCACACACTGTTTCACAAGCATTAAGAAGTTTGTGTAGGTTCTTGAGTGAGACTCGACGTTGTTCTAGTTGTTCTTGACCAGGTGGATAATAAGCTTTTTCAAGTTCCTCCTCCTCGAAACCGTCTATTAAAAATCCCTGGCTGCCGCTATCGCGTGAGCTGCCCCATGCAATTCCAAAGTCAAAAGCTTGTGGAAAATCTACTGGTCCGACTGTCTCTGTATCAATCGTTGGATTAAGTATATTCTTGAGAACTTCAGGCGTAAGGGGCTGACTAATTACCAAACATGGAAGCCTGTAGTCGTGGCAAATTTCTAAGAAAGTCTGTTTGAACTTGTTGTGAATCTCTTCTAGTTCTTTTAAGGCGGTTATTTCGTACGACCTGGCTCGAGTCAACACATTCCGCCTGCAATAATCCCAAGGCATATCTTTGAATATGATAATGAAACTATGCAAATGGTCAAATGCTCTAGAAACAATCTTTTTTTCTTCCGACTCCGTGGAAACGCCCCGGATTCTAGAAAAAGTTAGATGTTGAATTATGGAAGAGTCACAAATAATGTAGCGTTCCGAAGGGAGGGGGGTTTCCTCCCTCCTCCTCCCAGCCTGACATTGTAAACTAAGCGTATGTTCTATAAACTGGTTCTGAAAATCGGCAATCGAAACGGGGGTGACACGCCCATTATAAAAGTCGGCAATGTTGCTGGAAAAACTAGTGTCAAATTCTGGTACGTGATACACCTCCGGTCCCTCCGCCAAATTTACTGCATCGTAACTCTTACCACTTCCAGTTGGTCCATTTATGAATATGTATGACATTTTGGGATACTATATCATAGAAATTTTTTAAAAAATTTTTTTTTTATTAAGATATATACGATAAGACAATGACAATCCTTTCTATTTCAGATGCAATAAAAATACTTGAAACCGGAGAAAACTCAAAATTGATGATGGAGGCAAATTAGTATTTGGTGAATATGTAGATCCTATTATATATGTAGACAGTGAGCTAGAAGTGGTTTTCCCCATCGGACCTAAGTACGGTTCTAAAGATCCTGCTACATGCGATGAAATGTGTGTCCGTTGGCAACCGAGTCTTCAAAAGTTTACCGATTTAATAGTATTCCGTACCCTAGGTGAAAGTTTCGATGCAAGCACTGCTAAAAGTTATGCTGCAAGCCTGGCCGCTCACTCCAAGAATACTACTGGATTTTACAATCCATCTAAAGTGTATCAGAAGCGAGGGAGCGAGACACAGGGCGTGGCGTATTTTAAATTTCGATTTAAAAGAGGGGGAGGGAGAGGGAGAGGGGTTCACGATTTCGCTACATGTATTGATATGGTTCAAGAAATTGACTGCGTTTTAAAACAGTGAGTCCGTTACTACCAGTCCGAGAAAATCCTGCTATTGTACCTCGTAATATCTGGAAAGGTAGTAAGATAGAATTCTTAGCATTTAAACCGCGCTTAAGTAAGCGTGGCCTTTCTTTCACTGTTGAGAGATTAATATTTTGTGCTGCACCTAATAAACCAGAAATTCAAGATGCGGAAGAAATAGTCGACTTAGAAAGATTAGGTGAGATATATAAACAAATAAATGCTGACAAAAATATTATAGTGGATTTTGATGACCTATCATAAAATAATTATTTTTCATTTTTAAAAATTTTAGGATAGTATATATCATAAAGATTATTATGGCCCGTCGATTACATGAAGCATTCAAGGGAGCAGTTTTACGAAAAGAATTTCCTGAAGTCAAGCGAGTCGAGGATATCGGGGAGCTGGTGGATATTGAAGGTATGGTCAAAGAAACGGAACGAAAGATGTACTCTGTTTATACCGAAATGGAAGTCAAATTATCGGATCCGAAAACTGGTAATACACAACCGCGTACATTGTATGTTAAATTAAAAGATACATACACAAAAGATGTAAGAGGATCGGGATCGGATGTGGGGCAACAATTAATAGATCGCTACGACCTTATGCTTGATACAATTGAAAATGTTGAGGGTTCTGGTCTCATTCTCGAGGAGATACTTAATTTTGAAGTAATTCTAGTAGAAGTTTTACTCGGGGCTGGCCCGGGGGCTGGGATTCAACTTCCCAGATGGTTAAAAAATAAGCATTGTGTGAGCGATCTGGTGCTACCTTCGGGCAGCGAGAACTGTTTTCAATACGCCATCGTAGCAAGTTTAAAGTTGACCGACCCCGAGTTTCGTGAAAAGAAATGTGGTCAGGTAAGGAGAAAATGGAATACGTACGCCCCATTTATTGCTGACTACTGTTGGGAAGGTATTCCCTTTCCTACGCCCGCCGTCTGACTATATTCAAGCGCTTCGAGCAGCAAAATCCAGGCATCAAACTTCAAGTATTTCAGATCTACGAAAATGATCCCGCTCCCCCGTCCGACATAACTGTGTTATATAGTGCCCCTGGCGGAGCCCCTGGCGGAACCGTTCCGATAGGGGAAGGTGAAGCCCGTTCCGAAGGCGGAGCCCGTTCCGAAGGTGATAGGAATCAAATAGCAAATATCTTACTGATAGTTGGCGAAGACGGCGGCCGTTCTCACTTCGTACCAATTACTGCGGAAAATCGCCTTCGTAATTCTCGTACTAATCGAAAGAATGAGCGCAGACGGAAGTGTATTTGTATGGTTTGTAAAAGAGGTTTTAAGTCAACAGAAGAATTAGAAAAACATCAGGTATACTGTGGAACAGACACTGCCCAGCCAGATTTTCCTAAGGAAGTGTGTCAATTTGAAGGACATCGGAAGAAGGTTCCTTCTCCCTACGTCGTCTATGCAGATACTGAGGCAATTATTGAGAAGGGGACCGGCCGGCACATTCCAATTGTCTTTCGTATGTTATGGTGGAACGGGGCCCGGGCCGACCCACTGTTTATGGTAAAGAACATTCACAGGTCTCTCCTGTGTTACAGACTTTCTAAAGGATATGAAAGAACGGGCCGAGTATTATTCTAAATCGTATTATTGGAAAATAATACCGATGAGGGATCCTTCTAATTACCGGCGCGACGGATGTGATCCAGTCTGTATTGCATGTGGAGAGCCGGCAGGATACCGAGTAGTGAAGGAGGAGGCGACCTTCTATTTGCGAAGGATGCCGGCCGTCGAGAACCATTCCTATCTACTTTCACAACCTCAAGGGATACGATGGTTCTTTTATTTTGAAAGAATTACATGAAATCGACGCCGGAGGGGGACCAGAGCCTAAAATCATAGCTAAGACGAGCAATGGAGGAATTATGGGTCTCTCGAAAACATTTATTTTTCACGCCTCAATTGTTGTTGCCGGAGGGAAGAGGGAGATAAAGAGACGTTTCTTTTCTATAAAGTTTATGGACAGTGCTCAGCTGATGATGGGGTCATTGGCGAAGTTGGCAAACTGTGCCGGAGACCCACGGGTGGACGGCGGCGCCACTTTCGTACCCGGACATTCAAAGGGCGAAAGGTTTCTTCCCCTACGAATATTTAGACTCGGTTGACAGACTGGGAGAGAACCAGCTCCCGGAGAGAGGGGAATTTTATAGCGAATTGACGGAAGAGGGGATTTCAGAGTCCGATTACGAACATGCTTTGCGAGTATGGGACGAAGTTGGATGTAAGACGATTCGTGATTATATGGAATTCTATTGTGAGACTGACGTTCTACTTCTTGCAAATATATTTGAAAATTTCCGTGACACATGTTTAGAAGCGTACAAGTTAGATCCAGCCCACTATATGTCAGCGCCTGGCTTGACATGGGATGCTATGTTACTTTACACGGGTAATAAGTTTAAACTCATTCAAGATGCTGAGCAGATGACTTTCGTACAACGGGGAATACGAGGAGGTATCAGCCAGTGTAATATTCATTATTTACAGACAAATCATCCTGCTTACGCTGGCCCCGCCGGCGGGAATACTTACGTTAGTTACGATCCAGAGAAGCCGGTGACCGAAATAAAATATCTCGATGCAAACAATCTCTACGGCTGGGCAATGAGTCAGGCAATGCCTACGGGCGGACTTCATTGGATGACGATGGAAGAGTGGGACAAATGGTATGCCCGAGGCGGAGCCGGCGGAGCGTGGGGACCTGGCGCCACCTTTCCACCAAGTTTTCTAGAAGTAGACTTAGAATACCCAGCCGAATTACATGAAGAACACAGCGATTTGCCATTAGCACCGCATCACTATGAATTTCCGAGGCAGGGCGGTCGACTGATTACAAGTGTGATGGATAGAGAGAGATACGTCTTACACTACAAGTTGCTGGAATTCTATCTTCGGATGGGAATGAGATTGAAAAAGATTTATCGGGTGCTTGCTTTCGATGAAGCTCCATGTCTCGCGAAATATATTGACTTTAACACTAAAATGAGGACAAAGGGGAGGACAGATTTCGAAAAGAATTTCTATAAGCTGATGATAATGCAATGTTCGGTAAGACAATAGAAGATGTTCGAAAGTACAGAGACTTTAAATTTGTTTCGGACTGGAACGGCACGGATAGTGGACGTAAAAAGATTCAGAAGTATAATCCAAAGATGAAACATATAACTTTCATAACTTCCGAAGAGGATGGCGATTCCTGCGACAGTGCCCTACTGGAACTGAAAACGGATGAGCATAGATATGTAAAACCAGTTTTCATCGGCGCCGCAGTACTGGAACTTTCTAAGCTGCTTATGTATGAGACGCATTACAATTACTTTCGGGTCAAGTTCCCTGGAATACGATTAGCCTACATGGATACTGACAGTTTTGTTTACAGTGTGCCGATCCCGAACGCCTCCCCGGACCCGGACGGCTCACGCGTCAGCACTTTCAATGATATAGTCCGAGAAGATGTTGAAAAGAATGGTGAGAAGTCTATATATGATACTAGTGGGATGAGCGGACCCATGGTGGCCCCCAACTTTCCGAAGATTAATAAAAAAGTGATAGGTAAATTTAAAGATGAGTTGAATGGTGAACCTATTCTTGATTTTGTCGGCATACGCTCGAAAGTGTATGCTTTTCGAACTCCAACTTCGGAGACGAAAAAAAATAAAGGGGTGAAAGATGTTTGTGTTAGAAAACATTTGAACTTTGAAGATTATAAAGATTTATTTGAAACTGGGAAGGAGCCCGAGCCGGCACAATTTGTACAGTTTTGTACGGAAAAAGGCTGGCGAAATCCGTAGTGAAAAGCGTAGTAAAATCATGATGGCGCCAAATGATATCAAACGTGTGCAGCTATATAATCCAGACACGGGTGAATGGTTGGCAGAAACATGGCCGATAGGACGGACGACGGGTTTAAAATTGTAAAGACTTTAATCTACTATTTTCAATAGAGACCAGGGCATCACTGATAACATAAATGTGGGCAAATATATTATCATTGTGAGCGTCATCGCCACCCCACGCGGTATCTTTCTTCAGGATCTCAAGTTGAATTCCGTCCTTTGTGTTCATTACTTTTAAACCATTTCCATGAAACTCAATATCTTTAAAGCTACGCAGATCGATAAACAGACAGAATTTATTCTTCAAATAATCGGCCTCATCTATATCAATTTCACACCAATCTTTATCTTCAGCAAAATACCGTCGCACCTCTCGCCAAAATTGTCTTGGTATCATCTTCTGAGCGTACACTTTATTTGCAATGCCTTCAATCATTACAGACACAGATTCAATGGATGGGTTAAAGAAAAGTTCACTGTTCAGTTCTGACTGATTCTGATTTTTAGTGAAGAGTATAGCGATACCTCTAATGCTACGTCGTGGTACATTTATATTTTCATTGATAACCGTGTCCGATTCTTTGAATGGGATTTTTCTAAAATAATGTATATGCTCGTAAAGGTAACTTTTTCCACCGTTGTAATAACCAGCAGTTGACCTCGCGAGATCGAGGTCAGAAATCGTCTCGTATTCCATTTGAATGTTTTTTAATTTATAATTGGTTGTAATCAGTTTATTACTGACAAGTAATTGGGGGGCGGGTGCCAACGTAATTTCCCATTCGATATGACTCCCTAACGCTGATGGATATGCAACTCCATGGCCTGTTATGAGGGGATGAGTGAGACGAATAGCATATTTTGTTTTATATGTGTCAAAAAGTAAATTATCGCCCACGACGGCGGCATCTGCATCGGCCGCGCCACTTCTCAATTTTCTTAGATTTTCGTTCTGAATTCCGTACAGTGTCATGTTCGATCTCTCCTTTTTATGTTTGAAGAGATCACGATAGCATTCAATGAGGTTATATTTACTCAAATCGGAAAGTGCCTGGCCCTCAAATGTGAGTTTCATACTCTCCACCAAATTTTTTGCAACATTTTGTACTACACGGGTAGTTCCACCTCCCATTACTTCGAGATCAAAAACCAGGTCGAAAGTATCTGGAACTAAGAGTACTCCGCTTTCTAACTTCGGACATCGTATGATAAGTGTCTGGCCTGGATCTGCCTCACTTGGATTATGAGCAATCACGTGATGAGTTCTTTCTGACTTCGTTCCATTCGGTATTCGGTTGGTGAAAGTCGGTGATAATGTTCTATCGTACCCCATTTTCGTGTAATGTATATAGTAGAAGAAAAAAAAAGAAAATAAATCACATCTTACATTTCACTTCGTGTATATAATGACTTAGAAGAAAAAATCACATCTTTACATAAATATTTCCGTCTGCTTGAAAGATAAATCGATTACCTGTGTCGCGAATCAATCGAAGAACCCAATATTCTTGGAGATGATGAGCCTCTTGGTCATCCTCAGTATCCTGGAATACAGCTATGAATTCTAGTCGCTTAAAGAAGTTAGTCTTTTGACATTCCTTCACGAAAGCTAAAATGTTATGATATAGATTATCATCTTTGAGTCGGACACCTGGATTTGCTCGAAGGATATGTCGATTTACTCGTCGGAGTTTGCACCATTCCAATTCGACGGAGAAACCAAACAGGTCTTTATTTTTGGAAAGAAACTTTGCAATATTCTTTTCACCAAACATGTTGATACCGTAGGGGTGTCATATATTAATACATAATTTTATTTATAATGACTAATGTTAATCCAGTTAAAAATATCCATAGCTGTTCTCCAACAAATCCGACCACCGATCCTGCTGTTTTTAATAGAAAACTAACAAGGGAGCCGATTAAACCTGGTATTGCAGCAGCACTTTTTGCGGCCAATGTTTTTAACCATTCGCCAAATTGCTTTAACAATTTCTTTCGCTTTTGTATATACTTTGGGTGGACCTGAACCAGACCCGCCAGTTCCTGCTCCTCCTCCCCCTGCTCCCCCTCCTCTAGTCACAGCCAGAGCAATTGTTGATATTGTCATTCCAAGGGCAGTCAGTATTGCAGCGATTGTAATACCATTTCGTTTAAATAACTCTGTCAGCTTCAGTCTCAGTGATAATTCTGGATCAGAAATTACATCACGAAGAGACCTAGTCGTAGCCAGTCTTTCATGTGCCCCACTGATCATATCATGTTGTACTTCAATTCGATCATTAATTTTAGCTAGTCTTGTTCTGAGTTCAGGTGTAAGTTCTGTCTGCTCTGACGTAATTTTATCTCTTTCATTGTAAAGCTCATTAAGACGCATATTTGCCATCTTTAATTCATCAACAAAAGCTCTGTAGTCAGGGTTTAGATTATTCCATTCATCGATTTTATTTTCTATAGTATGTATTTCATCGGCATTATCGCTAAAATTTACTCGTAAATCTGTTATTCTATCTCTGAGTCGTCCAATGTCGTAGGGTTTCAGTCTATCAGCCTGCCTGTTCATTAACGTTTTCGCTTCATTATCAGTCAATTGTGTTACTAATTCTGGTGGATATTCTAATATATCTCTTTTAAATTCTGCAGCACTCCCTTACCTTTACTGAGGAGAACATTAAATACTTCTTGCCTTTATTATATGTCAGCCTGGCGTCTCGATAATACAGCTCTCCATCCCTAATACTAGCATTCGTACGCATTAATTCTCGTTTATGCGCATCAGTAATCCTATTACTATCTAAGTATTTGTTAGCCATTATCTCTGTAATTTGCCCTCTCTGTCCAATCAACAACTCACCTGCGGGTCTGTCGCTTAATCTAGCCTGGAAAGTATCGTCTTCTGCAGGGGTATTATTGTCAATAAAAGATGTTTCAGCATCATCATCATCATTCAAATTTGCATCATTGAAATCCTGGAGTGGTATATCTTCTCCTCCTTCTGCCATATTGTCTTTCTATATTACTACAATTATTTTTTATCCCCCTTACATATACAGTAAAAATGCACATCTCAGTTGTTGAAAGCGTTGAACAATTGGCTGATTACATAGAAAGAACAAGTGCTGCATATCGACGAAGTTATAAATTGATGGGTCGAATTGATATGGCTCTTAATATTACTAAGGGAATTCTTGTAAGTTCTGCTGTCATAGCGGCAATTCCGACAGTTCCGGTACTGTTAGCCTTAACTCCTATACCAGGTGTTGTTATTGATGTAATACAAGGGAAAACGGGTGTAGCAAAGAGACGAGAGAATATAAACATTATTATGTTCAATATAAACAGCTGCTTACACAAATACAAGAAAAAGGCTCAACCCTTCGGAATGAGGAGGCTCCGGAGTCAGAACTTATTCAGAACATATTTCATCAGGCGCTAGAAATACAAAAACAAGAAGGATTTAGTCCGCCGCTGGAAAGATATTTAAGACATTATGGATTGAATGGATATGAAATTTAGTTCGCACCGATAGGAACTTCGTGTTCAACATCAGCTAGACTCCGCGACCGGCCGGCCGGACTGACAACGGGGGTCCTTTATATAGGCTAGTTTGATGGTGATGACTCACACGGAATTTCCCGTACATGTATAAACATGCTCAGCAGGGAATTTCCCCGCTTAGTTCAGGACAATGCACTGCTGCGCGTGAGTGAGTTCGTATATAGGTCAGGGTCACACTTTAGTTACATGGATGGTTAAATTTTCCTTCGCTTCATGTAGATAAATGAATAAAATGGGTGTAAAAATTCTTACTTAATCCCAGTTGTCCACGTTTACTTTACTACTTACATACATACATACATACATACATACATACATACATACATACATACATACATACATACATACATACATACATACATACATACATACATACATACATACATACATACATACATACATACATACATACATACATACATACACACATACACACATACATACATACATACATACATACATACATACATACATACATACATACATACATACATACATACATACATATATACATACATATATACATACGGAGTACACGTAATAGGCATCGCCTGCACATACCTGTTGTTTTCGAACTCTGGTTTGTAATTGAACTTCCTTGTTTTTGTTTTCCCGAATCAGAAGTAGCCCCTGTTAATATCAAGTTAAGATGATCATAATGCTAATCATAATGACGACGAAGATGAAGCTTAGACGCGAAGATGGTCTTAGACTTGTTTTCATCACAGGTTATAAGAACTCGGATTAATGTCAATGTACAATCGCATTACCTTCTTAAAACACTGACGGTAAAAATGTTTTAAAAGACCCTTCTTCAAAAATAAAATGTTTTATCTTCCAAGATTAAGCTAGTATTGCGTATTTTCAATTACCTTGATTTGTACTGGTCATTTGTAAGTGTTTCAAAACTTTGCGTAAACGCGGAACTGAAAAAAGAATCATGAAATTTTGCGAGAGATACAATTTTAGGTGAACTTTGGGAATTTCTGGAACATCAGTCTGTCATTTCGCATATTGCACGAGTACTGATCGAACTCAACGTTCAAAATTATACTATTATTGCTTTCTTTGAAATAGATTTATCAGACCAGACAGATAATTCACTAAAGGAAAAGACACTTATTAATCAGCGCTCAAAATACCCCCATGCGCGCTGCACTGTGCATCACCTTGGTTTAAGAAGGTTGCAAAACCAACCAGCACACTGTTGTTGTTGTAAAAGATACAAAATATAGTCTGATCATTACCGCAAACTGTTGAATCGTGTCATTGGAGCTGAAGAAATTTAAACAGTTCATTTCAAATCAAAATTGATTTGAAAATGGAACGTGTAAGTCAATGTTAAAGGCAACATCTATGTAATCAAACCAAGCCTGAAACTGATATTACCCGTGATTATACATCTACAATCGAGAACAATAGAATTTTGCGTGCGCTAAAAAAGCCATACGGAACGCCCATTCCGTAACACAAACGGTTTCCAGGCGCCCCATCCCCTGCGACTGTATCTACATGTTCACTGTTGAACGGTTTCAAGATGTCTCGCGCGCGCTCTGTACGTACGTATGTACGGCGCTTATCTGACAAAATCTGCTTATCTGACAAAACTCTTTTTAGCAATACCCTGGGGAGTCACTTCAGCCAGCGCACTTTATGCGCGCGGTACATGTCGCTTCGCGCTTCGTACGATGTTGTGTACACGTAGTGTCAATTTAACGTTAACACGAAGTCTTCTATACGAAGGATTTTGTTTCTGTAAACTAATGTCAAATTGTTGACATGTAATTAATTCTTTTGTATTGTGGCTGTTCTTCAATCGGCCAGGCTCGCGCTCGCTGGCGCTGGCTGTACTCATGGAGGTAGAAGGAGAGACTCTTTCTACCTCCATGCTGTACTGTAGTCGATAGTCGAGACCATGGAGATAACCCCATATTGCAACATGTACAGTGTAGGTGCTTTTCTTCTCATCCACTTGCATGTTTATCGAGGATTATTTAATGGCAAAATGAGCGATCGAGGAAGGTGATGAAAAACAAAAATATAAGTACTCTGCTTGCCATTGTGGTGATTTTGATACTCCTGCCACCGTGAGAGCGGACGACCTCATGTGACCTTGTGCCCTCTCCTCTACCCCTTAAGATAGCCTCTATGTGTTGATCGATGTATACACAGTATGGCGATTTTACGCAATCAATGAAATTTACTGTATTTTTAAATATTATATTGCTATTTTGTGATGTTTGTGATTTTAGAGTGCTCTAATGAAGATTTCGTTTGTGTGTTTTAACTGACGAAGTATTTTGTGAGGGATTACTTTCCACAAATGAGTAAGGCTACAAGCAGTAATTAGTTATTTTTGTCAGATAAGCACGTTTTGTCAGATAAGCGCCGTACATATACGTACGTGTGTAGTGCACACATTCCAAAACTTGCAAAAGCGCGTCAGAGTTCCACACTGGCGCGATAATTGTCTTGTTCCCTGACCCATTTTCCCCGGAAGAGGGCGTGGGGAAATGTAAGGTCAGGTACCGGCAAATGTAAACATGGACGCTATTGGGTTAAAAAAACAAGCTGTGATTGGGTGAAAGTAACACTTGTTACTTTTTCTGATGTTTCTTGGGTGTCGCACTTTCAGGCTTACTTGACACCAACTTCTTGTTTGTACCACAAAGCCGTGGAGGTTAAAAAAAAGATTTTTTACCTCCATGAATTAGCCATTGTGATTTAGCAAACCTCTTGATGCTTTTAGAACGTCGACATGATGTCTGGCACTTTTCACGAAATTCGGACACCATTCTTTCCATCGAAATCAATCGTCGTTCACAGTTCCAACAAAGTTTGATATATATATATATATATATATATATATATATATATATATATATATATATATATATATATATATATATATATATATATATATATATATATGATATCGCAGCAGTACGTGCTCGGGTCATTGGGGTCACGCCACAGTCGGCGATGACCTCAATGACCCTAGCGCGTTCGATACACGCCACAAGTATAGTCTGGTTCCCTGACCCATTTCCCCGGTAGAGGGCGTGGGGAAATATAGGGTCAAGTACCGGGTAGCCATCTTGAACAGAATTTTGTTTAAGATGGCTGAGGTTAGTCACCTGACAGAACATGCTACAACAAATATGGCTGCTTCTATAAAAACGCCCGTCAAAATTCGACTGGATCAGAATTATGTTCGAACACTGGTATCCGAACCAAAAATATTGGCACACGAGACGGGAAAATAAACTGAAAGGATTAATCCAGAAGTACGGGGAAATGGAGGTGATTGAAGGCTGGCTGTGATATGATATCGCAGCAGTACTTGTGGCGTGTATCGATCGCGCTAGGGTCATTGAGGTCATCGCCGACTGTGGCGTGACCCCGATGACCAGAGCACGTTCGATACACGCCACAAGTACTGCTGCGATATCACAGCTAATTGAAAGCAAACTTTGTTGGAATTGTGAACGACGATTGATTTCGATGGATAGAATGGTGTCCGAATTTCTTGAAAAATGCCAGGCATCATGTCGACGTTCTAAAAGTATCAAGAGGTGTGCTAAATCACAGTGGCTAAATCATGGAGGTAAAAAGTCTTTCTTTCTACCTCCACGGCTTTGTGGTACAAACAAGAAGTTGGTGTCAAGTGAGCCTGAAAGTGCAAAAAACAAGAAACATGAGAAAAAGTTACAAGTGTTCCTTTCATCCAATCACAGCTTGTTTTATTATGACCCAATAGCGTCCATGTTTACATTAGCCGGTACCTGACCCTATATTTCCCCACGCCCTCTACCGGGGAAATGGGTCAGGGAACCAGACTAGCCACAAGTACTGCTGCGATATCACAGCCAGCCTCCAATCACCTCTATTTCCCCGTACTTCTGGATTAATCCTTTCAGATTATGTTTCACGTCTCGTTTGCCAATGTTTTTGGTTCGGATACCAGTGTTCGAACATAATTCTGACCCAGTCGAATTTTGACCGGCGTTTTCATGGTAGCAGCCATATTTGTTGTAGCATGTTCTGTCAGGTGCACATTTGGAGTTCGCGCGCACCCGGAGACTGTCATGTGGGAAAATTTTGACAGGCACGTATGTGCACTTCCGCATCGCGATGAAGGCCCTCTGTATGCTCTCTGTAATTACCTATCGTTTATAATCAAACCGGCGCGTGGCAATATATAGGAAATCATAGATATCAGGCTATGTGAAATGTATATTTTGTTTAGAAACGAGCATTTAAACGTAGGGTTTGTGCGAGGTCGTCGGCGATTGAAATACGCAGTAAGAGTGTCGAGGAGTTCAATTTTTCGAGAGAGGGCCGCGGTAACGCCGGTTAGCCAGATCATGGTTGACAAAACAGTGATGCAAAAATATTTTATACAGCGTTGTCCGAGAACCCTTTTACTGCAAAGTGTTACCATAGAAAAGCGTGTGTTTCATATATATATATATATATATATATATATATATATATATATATATATATATATATATATATATATATATATATATATATATATATATATATATATATATATATATATATATATGTTGTGTGTGTGTGTGTGTTATAATTTATAACGCTCTGCTTCAACATTGAGCACTGCAATTTCTAAAGAGTGTATGTATGTATGTATGTATGTATGTATGTATGTATGTATGTATGTACGTGTATGTGCGTATATGTACATTTTATGTGTGTGTTTAAAATTGTGACCAAAGTTTTCTATGGTAGTCGTTCTAAAAGGCCGCTGCATAATGATGAAAATCGTGTATTGTAGGCCTGATTGTTGATGACCCAACCCCATCGCTTGTATTGAAGAACCTTTTGAATGTTGCCGATATCTGTCGTTTACAGAGAGCAGGCTAGGCTCTTTCGTCATCATATTATTCAACTTGTAACTCAATTTGTAATGCGTTTACCAAGGCAAGTGATGATGTATTCAATTCAAGAAAACCAAAAGCACTATCATTCAATACCGGGTTGGAATGATGTTGTCAAAGAAGCATATACTGCAGCTTGTACAATGTTTCATCCAGGATGGCATCATCAGGGGGATTTCCCCTTTACCAGAACATTTACAGGGGTGATTTCACCAGTTCATGTGTTCTACTTGGTGTAACTAGCACCATTTCATGGGGGAGGGCCTCGCTCCCCTGACAAATGCCAACATGTCAACAGAGGGGGAATACCTCTATCTGGATGAAACACTGCACGCCTTGCTTTACACTACATGGAGATCAGCTGGTAAATCAGGATTGGTCCGATTGTACAGCAAATACGTAGTATGATATCTTTTAGCCCTTCATCAGGAGTTAAAAGTCTAAGAAAGTTAGTATGTAGTCTTGTCCTTAAACTGTAATATACTGACAAAAGTTGTGCCTATTTTGTTACATCTATGTCTCATTGATGGACATCAGCCATATTTGTTTCACATTTTCATTTTATCTTTAACAAGGAATCATCCTCCATACTATTCGCTATTTATTTGATATTTTACTTGTGTGTTACAGAAACCGACAGTTGGCAGTTTGATAGTTGATACACAAATATACTATTAATCGAATACTGATGGTAGTGATTTATCAATTGGTCAAATCACCCGAAAATGAACTACAGAATGTGAAAGAAGTCATAATCCTTTACGTATGACATCATGATTTATATGTGATTGACAAATAACACTGGACTTATGACAACACACAATATGATACCTTTCATAGATTTTTTTTATTTTGAATAATGTAACAATACTCAATATAATTTTCACTCATACAAAATCGTAAGTTAAAAAGTTAACATGGAACAAGCAGTGATAACAAAGTTTCCACCTAATCAAAGCGAAAAAAAATGTAAAGAGTTTCCATGCTTTCAAAAGCAACTTAAAAGCACACTTTCAGAATGCAGCATACCACTTCACAATATATCACTTCTGATGCTCATATCAGTTGAAATTGTATGCGAATAATCAATTGTCAATGACTTTCAGGACTAAATTACTATTTCAATGATGGAAAGCTTCAACATTTAAATATTGTCAAGGACTTTCCCTGAGTGTCATGGACCCTTCATGGTACCGATGTATTCTATTTGTCAAAATTGTGTGGCTGTATTCTTATAAAGTCTTATAAATATCCTACATTAAAAAAGGCGGGTATTTGCTAAACTGATTGACTACTGCATGGTAAATTTGCATTCACTTGTAACATGATGTGCTTAAACTTCAATCACATGAATTTTGTTCAGTTCATAAAGAGTTTAGCTTCCTGTTTTGCTTCTCATACACTCAATCTTACTAATATTGATGGTTACAATAACAGTTACAATAAATCAAATCGTTAATTCAGAGAAAATGATTTTTTGAGCAAAAATGCAAATTAATTATCCCAAAAATACAAATATAAAAATTTTACCACAATTTGAACATATCTTACAAAGGCGAACCCCGGGATCACGCGTACCAAGTTTAAAAGCAATTGGGCGAACACTTTATGAGGAGAAGATTTTGACCATAAAAAGGGAAAATTTACCGCAAAGACAATTTTCAAAACTTTAACCACAAGTTGAACAAATATAACTAGAATCACCATGAAGAACCCGCATACAAAGTTTCAACAAAATCTGGTAAGTGGTTTCAGAGTTTTAGTAATTTGCTTGAGTTTCCCTTTTAATCATTTACAGCCTAGACGATAATTACACCTGACATTGTTGGCAACTCCTCAATTACACAGCTTGCCTGTTTCCTGTTCTGCTAACAGTTCAGTGCAACCAATGCTCTTTCCACAAGTTTCATGAAGATGAATCACTTTGTGTTTCACATTTATGTCACTTCTAATTGTTTCTAATGGTGTTCCCATTTTGTAAAAACATACCGTAGTGTTCTAGACGTAACTATGTCAATCATGCATCTGAAGCAGAGCAAATATGTAAGTACATGTGGAATACTTCAGAGCTAACTATTTTGAGTCAGAGTGTACTACGTCTGAGCTATTTAAAAATACTGGACCACATAGGTAATACAACATGGTCATGGCTTACCATGCAGGAATTTTCAGGTTGTATTCATTTTGTGTAAATACAGTGATGTACAAACAGACTAGAATCTACCATTACACCAGGAGAACAATGAAACATAGGGTCAAAGTCCCTGTAGCTACTTTACGCATGGACAATATAGAGGACGTACATATCATAACACTAAATATATACTGAGTGCAGAGGTCCCTTGGCAATACAATGTATTGTTATGACAGAAGAATGTTTCATTACAGATCCATATTTACACAGACATTTATCAGTAGCAAGCATAGAAAACTGTCATTTATACCTACAGTGTCTTTGCCATCCGTCTCTTACACTAGGTAGACACTTATACAGGCAGTTTGACAAAAATGCTATCAGTTGAGTAACTTTTGAGAAACAAAGTTTTTGACAAAAAATGGTAAAACTTGTGTCAAAATAAAGAATTAGAAGATCACATCATAATGTCAATATATCACACTAGAATGACCTATAGGAACCTGTATACCAAATATCAAAGCTATCAGACAAGCAGGTTTTTAGAAACACACTGTTTAACCAGAAATGGCAAATATTGCTCCAAAATTACAAAATTGTACAAATCATCATATTTTCAATATATCACATGTTGATAACCTTTTTGAACCTGTACACTAGTATCAAAGCTATGACAATTATGTTTTTAAGAAAAAGATTTTTGACAAAAATTGACAAAAATTGCCTTAAAAATACAAAATGCTTTCCAGCTAACTATCTCTTCATGTGGGAGAAGAGATCAAAGTCTAAGGATGCTACGTCAGGAGAGTATGGTGGGCACGTAGAATGAGTTTGAAGCCGCAGTCACGCACGGTTGCCATGTCAATGACTGACTTGTGAGGTGGAGCATTGTCCGGATGGAACAAGACACCTTTTCTCAACTTTCTCTCGTCATATTTTTGTCAGCCTCCCGTAACACCCTCAACAGGTTAGAATAGTACTTTCCATTGATGAAATATATTCAAACCAAGCTTCATTGATCTGGCATTGCTCCTTCATATTTAGGCTCAAAACTTTTCACCCAACCCTCATATGTGCAAAATCTCTATTACTATACAAAGCTAATGTCTGCATCTTCAGGCTTTTGCCTTTCCTTCTTGACATAAGACAACTGCTTCTTTGCAAAGTACCTCGTCTACATAGTCAACTGCCAATCTGAGCAGAAAAAAGAAAAACATAACAAGACAACTTAATAAACCTGTGTAGTGTATTTGCAACAATAAAAATCTGATGTTTTGACGGGGGATGGTAAGAGGTGTTAAAGCGTATGATAAAATGCACTATTACTTTCTCAAATCAATTTCTCTCCAAAATACTCTTACAACACATCAGCTGTACAGGAAAGATGTTTGGTGAGTGCATAGTTACATCATCATTATTTCTTATTGCTCACAGAATTTAAAATTGACTGAATGTTAAAATTCCCATTATCTTGATATCTACATGATTGCTGTGAGTATTGTTACAAGAGATTCATGCACTGTTTGTGAAAGTTTTGGTATAAGTGGCAAGGATGATGGTCATTATGAGGTTTTATGTGGTATGAGAGAGACTGCAGTCCCATGTGACAGGTGTATGACTCCAACTGCGCCAAATAGCAATACAGATAAAATTCCAATGTCATTGCTCAAACTGATTTAGAATAGATCACACACTACAAACTTAGATTGATGAAGAACATGAATAAGTCACACCACTGTAGTGGATGGAGATGTGTTGAACGTCTCCATTCAAATGTGACAGGTGTGTGACTCCTAATGCTTCAAATGTAAGTTGATAGAATAAATTCCCATGTCATTGCTCAAACATGTACAGAAATTGTCATCAAGAAATAAAATGAAGGAGAACATTGGTAAGTCACACCATTATAGTGGCTGGAGATGCGTGGAGAGTCTCTCCATTCCCATGTAACAGGTGTGACTCCGAATGCTTCAAATGTAAGTAGATAGGATAAGATTCCCATATCATTCCTCAAACTTATTCAGAATAGCTCACTAAGAAATAAATTAAAAGAGAACATTTATAAGTCAAACGAATACAGTGGCTGGAGATGTGTTGAGAGTCTCTATTCCCACATGACAGGTGTGTGACTCTGACTGCTCCAAATGTCAATGGATAGGTAAAATTATCATGTCATATTCAAACTGCTTTTGAATAGCTCATAAAAACATAAAATGAAGGAGAACATTGATGAGTTAAAACATTATAGTGTTTGGAGAAGTGTTGAGAGTCTCCATTCCCATGTGACAGGTGTGTGACTCCGACAGCTCCAAATGTCAATAGATAACTAAAATTCCAAAGTGATTATTAAAACTGGTTCAGAATAACTCACAAAAACATAAATGTACGAGATCAAGGGTAAGTCACAGCATTATAGTGGCTGGAGATATGTTGAGACTCTCCATTCCCACGTGACAGGTGTGTGACTCTGAATGCTCCAAATGTCAACTGATACAACAAAATTCCGATGTCAATACTCAAACGGTTTCAGAATAGCTCACCAAGAAAAAAATGAGAAAAACATGATATGCATAAGTAATGCATTGTGGTTGGAGATATGATGTGAGTCTCTCCATTCCCATGTGACAGGTGTGTGACTCCAAAAAGTCTAAATTTCAATCGATACAACAAAATTCAAATGTAATTATAAAAAGTGGTTCAGAATACATCAGGAAACCCTAAAGCAATAGAAGATGATGTTATAAGACACACAAATATGGTGGTTAGAGTTGTGTTGAGAGACTCTCCGTTCCCACACTACAGGTGTGTGACTCCAAATGTCAATCAATACAACAAAATTCCCATGTCAATGCTCAAAATGATTCAGACTATGTCACCAGGAAAGAAAATGAAATTCAACATTGAAAGATAATGCCATACCAGTGTTTGGAGAAGTGTTGCGAGTCTCTTCATTCCCACGTGACAGGTGCGCAACTCCAAATGTTCCACATGTCAACGGATACAACAAAATTCCCATATCAATGCTAAAATGAGAAAAACATGGATAAGTAATGCCATTATAGTGGTTGGAAATATGATGTAAGTCTCTCAATTCCCATGTGACAGGTGTGACTCCAAAAGGTCTAAATTTCAATGAATACAACACAATTCAAATGTAATTATTAAAAGTGGTTCAGAATAGGTCAGGAAAACTTAAAACGAAAGGAGAAGATGTATAATACACGCGAATATGTTGGTTGGAGCTGTGTTGTGAGACTCTCCATTCCCACGTGACAGGTTTGTGACTCCAAAAAATCTAAATTACAAGTGATGCAACAAAATGAAAATGTAATAATTAACAGGGGTTCAGTATAGGCCAGGAAAACTTAAAAAATAGTTGAAGATGTGTAAGACACGATATTGTGGTGGGAGCTGTGTTGAGAAACTCTCCATTCCCACGTGACAGGTGTGTGACTCCGAAAGGTCTAAATTACAATGGTTACAATAAAATTCAAATGTAATGATTCAAAGGGGTTCAGAATAGGTCAGGAAAACTTAAAAAATAGGAGAAGATGTGTAAGAAAAAGGTTCGCAAAAATGTTATCTCAGCTACAGTTTTCTCCCTTTTAGACTACTGTGACACTGTCTTTTCCAACTGTAATATTACTCTCAAAAGCAATCTACAACGCATAATTAATTTTGCAGTTCGCATTCAGTGTGGACTCAAAAAGTCAGACCATGTTACATCTTACAGAAATTCACTCAACTGGCCAACTATCCAGGAAAGGCACGACCAACACTTAAAAAATCTACTTCAAAAATGTATCAACAAAAACGTTCCTGTCTATTTGTCTGACCTTCTCACAAAAAATTCAACAATTCACCAGTATAACACCAGAAGTAAATATCATGTTTCTAAAGCCCACAGTCGCTCATTCAAATATCGTTCATCCATCATTGCCAATACTGTAATTTAAACTACTTTTCTTTGCCTGTCTATTCTTTTCTGAGCCATTTCTTGGCCGATTTGCAAGTCAACGTCCTGTTTGTTTTAATTGAATACACGGTGCTCACTAACTTTTTATGCTTATCTTTTGATATGTAGTTTTATAACTTTCCACTACTGTTTTTTTATTGAATTATTTATTAATTTATTTTTATTCTGTATATGTCCATGTATTTTATTCAATGCATGAAAATCCATTTATGGATGCATTGACTTGAAGTAATAAAATTACAAATATAATTACAAATAAGACACAAAATATGGGGTTTGGAGCAGTGTTGAGAAACTCTCCATTCCCAGGTGACAGGTGTGTGACTCCAAAAAGTCTAAATTACAAGTGATACAACAAAATGAAAATGTAATAATTAACAGGGGTTCAGAACAGGTCAGGAAAACTTAAAAGATATGACAAGATGTGTAAGACACGATATTTTGGTTGGAGCTGTGTTGAGAAACTTTCCATTCCCACGTGACAAGTGTGTGACTCTGAAAGGTCTAAATTACAATGGTTACAACAAAATTCAAATGTAATGATTAAAAGGGGTTAAGAATAGGTCAGGAAAACTTAAAAGATAGGAGAAGATGTATAAGACACACAATATTGTTGTTGGAGCTGTGTTGAGAAACTCTCCATTCCCACGTGACAGGTGTGTGACTCCGAAAGGTCTAAATTACAAGTGATACAACAAAATGAAAATGTAATAATTAACAGGGGTTAAGAATAGGTCAGAAAAACTTAAAAAAATAAAAGATGATGTGTAAGACAAGATATTGTGGTTGGAGCTGTGTTGAGAAACTTTCTATTCCCACGTGACAGGTGTGTGACTCCAAAAAGTCTTAATTACCAGTAATACAACAAAATTGAAATGTAAAAATTAACAGGGGTTCAGAATAGGCCAGGAAAATTTAAAAAATAGGAGAAGATGTGTAAAACACAAAATATGGGGGTTGGAGGTGAGTTGAGAATCTTTCCATTCCCACATGACAAGTGTGTGACTCCGAAAGGTCTAAATTACAAGTGATACAACAAAATGAAAATGTAATAATTAACAGGGGTTCAAAATAAGTCAAGAAAACTTAAAAAATAGGAGAAGATGTGTAACACACAAAATATGGGGGTTGGAGCTGTGTTGAGAAACTTTCCATTCCCACGTGACAAGTGTGTGACTCCGAAAGGTCTAAATTACAAGTGATACAACAAAATGAAAATGTAATAGTTAACAGGGGTTCAGAACAGGTCAGGAAAACTTAAAAAATAGTAGAAGATGTATAAGACACACAATATTGTGATTGGAGCTGTGTTGAGAAACTCTCCATTCCCACGTGACAGGTGTGTGACTCCGAAAGGTCTAAATTACAATGAATACAAAAAATTCAAATGTAATAATTACAAGAGGTTCAGAACAGGTCAGGAAAACTTAAGAGATAGGAGAAGATGTGTAAGACATAAAATATTGTGGTTGGAGCTGTGTTGAGAAACTCTCCATCCCCATGTGACATGTGTATGACTCTGAATGCACCAAATGTCAATCAATACAACGTAATGCCTATATTAATGCTCAAAAGGTTTCAGAATAGGTCAACAAGAAAGAAAATTAAGGGAAACATGGATAAGTCACACAATTTTGGTTGTTAAGGATGTGTTGACAGACTCTCCATTCCTACGTAACAGGTGTGTGACTCTGAATGCTCTAAATGCAAATCAATACAACAAAATTCCCATGTCAATGCTCAAAATGATTCAGAATATGTCGCCAGGAAAGAAAATGAAGATCAACATTGATAGATAATGCCATGCTAGCGGTAGGAGATGTGTTGAGAGCCTCTTCATTCCCATTGTGACAGGTGTGCAACTCCACATTTTATAAATGTCAATGGATATCATAAAATTTCAATGTCAATGCTCAAACAGAATATGTCACCTTGGAATAACATGAAGGAAAACATTGATAAGCAAAACTATTATTATGAATAGAGATATGTTGCGAGTCTCTTCATTTCCACGTTAAATGAATGAGTATATGGATAAGTTACAACATTATAGTCATAGTGCTGCAACAGTTGTTGCGTCTCATTCCCTTCTGTTACAAGTCTATCACAAATGACTAAAAAAAATGATACTCACTTTGTGCTCATGCACTTTCTCTATTAACAAATATTGTGGTTTCAATCGGGTTCGAACTGACAACGTACGGTACCCAGTCACCTAGCGGAGAAGACTGTACAGTTGTATGCAGCATTATACATATGTACGAACAGCAATAGTTATTTGAGGGAAGCGCTTACGCAAAAGCCTGGCCTATGACCTTTGATCTCATATTCCGTGACTAAACGTGAGCATTCCCACATGACACATTTCTTTTCCCAGGTGACACGCTCCCTGCCACGAGCACTGCCCCTATCGTCAGGTGACTAAGGTGACTAACCTCCGCTATCATGAACACAATTCTGTTCAAGAGGGCTACCCGGTACCTGACCCTATTTTCCCCCACGCCCACTACCGGGGAAAAAGGGTCAGGGAACCAGACTAGCGCGATAAAATCTGAAGAAGCAGTGTACTTTCGTTTTTTTCCACTGTCCTGTAGAGGGCGCCCTTCAGTGTGGGCAGCAATCCACTTTCAGCAGTGGCCATCCCACTGCGAACTGCCCCTTCATTTGTTTGTTTTGAGGTATTTTCAGTCATAGTAATATCTCCTTGATTTTCATTTTGAGATTCTGTCTGGGCTGGTTGTTCAGCTCCTTTGACTTGCTTTTCATCCAGTATAGCTTCTTTGGGTCACTGTTGAAATCGTAACCCTAGCAACAAGATCAACTGATACGAACTTGGATAGGGGCGTGTCTTGATATTTCTGTTCTGTTGAAAAGTATTGCCGACTTATCTTTAAACACCTTTTTATCGTTGGTGTGTCGTGAATAAACTTCAATACAAAATGCAACGGAATTGTAAGACTACATTCTCTCCTCGTTTGTTTTAGATGGTGTTAACCAAGGTCCCGGTGGCTGGCTTATTAAAAAGACAGTAGGGAAGAGAGAGAGAGAGAGAGAGAGAGAGAGAGAGAGAGAGAGAGAGAGAGAGAGAGAGAGAGAGAGAGCGCACGATGCGCATGCAGCAAAAAGTAATTACATGTGCACCTGTAGGAGCATCTGCAATTTCTAGTAATATTTGCCCCAGTGGAGAAATATTTATGTTGTAATATAATAAAACGATACTTTATATGCTCAATTTGATACATTAGCATATATTAGAATTAATAACGTATCCGTTCTTTGAATTAACCTTACCTTCGTTTACCCTGTCTCCACACGCTGGATTTGGCATGGCACATGCACTTATTGCGATAAATTTATGGTTATTTTGTGGCACTTTATGAATCCTCAACTTTTGATTATCATCATATTTTATAGCAAAGTCAATGATGCCACTACCGTTGTAATCTTCCCATAGATGAAATTCAGGTGAGTAACTGATTTGCCGAAGCAGGTGGTTACCATCAGCTGACAGAGCAGCAAACTCTTCATCGAACCACACGATAGTGCGAATACGATTCAGTTTATCAAGTGCATGCCATTTACTCGATAATGATAGACGCACAGCGAGAATGTTGTCCGCATTTACTCCAAGAACTCTCTGCCCATACCACGTCGCACTTATAATGCAGCAGCTGCCCGGTATCGATGTCCATCCATATATATCCATAGAATCCTTTACCTGAAGTTCGTTTGATGTGCTCACTCCAAGCAACACATTATTACCAGTGTCAACATCTATGGTTGCAAAAGTGCCATAAATAGGACCGGTATGTATATTTTCACTACTGTCATAAAGACTCAGCTGCCTGTCAATTGTCACGAATATGAAATCTGCATTCTCATGAAGTATTGCAGAACTAGAACGTGACAATCGACCATGAAATCGCTTTGCGTGCAAGAAATCGCCAGAGTTAATACCTGAAAAATAAATAATAATGATAATAATAAAACAACAATAGCAACAACAACAACAACAACAATAATAAATAATAATAATAGTAATAATAATCATAATAATCATAATAATAATTAATAAATTATTATATAGAAATAATAACACGAATAATAATAGGTTCAATTTCCGTGAAAATTTCACCATAAGGGTATTTTGGGTCGAAAAGACCAAATATGATGTCGATTTCACTGCCCCATGTTTCCATGGTAACCATTTTAGGTGTTGAAAATTTCAGTTTTTCTAATATCCCTTGAAAAGTTACTTTGATTGATATGAAAATTATCTAGTGGGGAAGTTCGGGTCAGAGAACACAAATGTCAGACTTATTTTAATGTTTCGAGTTGCCATAGTAACTATTTTGGGATTTAAAATGTTACTTTTTCCCTAATTCCTATTAAAGAACTATTAATTGATGTAAAAAATTGATAATAAGGGGTTTTCTGGTCAGCACACCAAAAAAAATCACACTCATTTTAATGTGAGATGTTTCCATGGCAACCATTCAGGAGTAACAACATTTTTTTTTCAGAAGTCTCACAGCTTCAATGAATTGTTTTTTGGATTTCTATATAATACTTATAGCCCCTAAACTTGTAATAATAATAATAATAATAATAATAATAATAATAATAATAATAATAATAATAATAATAAATATATTATTACTTATTTGTTAATTAATTAATTTATTTATTTATCTATTTATTTATCTATTTATTTAGATATTTATTTATTTGTCCTCCGAAAACACTGTAAATAATGGACAAGGCCCGACATCACCGGTAGTGATGCTGTGCCCTCGCCAGCTACAACACCGGCAAAATTAAGGAATACCCTGCTAATGTCTTTGTTGATGAAATTGGTCACCGAATGAGTGAAAATTTAATGAAAAAACTGTAACTGTAAAATACACAAAAAGGCAACTAATTGATGGCACACAAATATACAATCTGATTCAAATCAAATATTGAGTACGGCGACGTCTTCTTATGCGTACGTGGTACTCTCTTGCTGTCGCGTCTCACTACATCTGACCAACTCCCATAGAAGGTTGCGTTCAAATCTCATGCACTGAAGCAGCCAATCAGATTGCACGTTACGAGATCCATGTAAACATCTAATCTAATCGTTATTCAAATCTGCGGCGTCAAGTACACAACATCACGACGCACTTTCAAATTTAATTCTAGAAATTTGTGGCCGCTCGGCTGCCTTGTACATAAACATTATACTGGAGTATATAAGCAACAGCAGAGCTGAGCAGCCAAAATCGTGCACTGAATGGGCGCTGCTCACTGTATGTCTCAAAAGTAGCCCTGCATTAGATGCTGTGTATTCCCGGACTATCTACGGCCTGAGCTCCCGCCACAGCTCTGCTGACTGTGTTGATAGGCCGAATACTGGGGGACCGCGGTTCTGATTTGGATCACGCACAGAAAACTAGCATTTCCGAAATGCGATGTATTCCTACCCAAGTCACTCAATCGCTTATTCTCTGATTGCATGCACACACACACACTCATATATATATATATATATATATATATATATATATATATATATATATATATATATATATATATATATATATATATATATATATATATATATATATATATATATATATATATATTATATAACGGAACTTGTAGTTGTCACTCTACAGGCTGTTTCGTATCACTGTGAAAAATGCTTGCTTTGCGCTTAGCATATTTACGTATATTGACGTATATAGAACACAATATTAATTGCATATGCAATGTATATCACTGTATATGGAACATTCCAATACGTTGATATGCATAGCGTATTTCTGTGCAGATCATGAATATACGTAATGCAGATCTTTGAACACTAAAAGTACGCTGTAGTTTTGCATTTCATTAGTTATTCACGTTATCATATACCCTTTTTCTGCTTTTGTATAAGAAGTGAAAAGTACATGCAAGTTCTTTTTTCATGTTTTGGCTTATCTCTCCTTTATACCTTTTAACGAAACAGGAAGTCCTACTTGGTACACAGTGGTCTAAGTGCTTTACGAATTTTATAATAAAACGTTTAATTGACACAATCAGAGATATTTTAGCTTCTTTATCATTACCGTTCTTCTCTGTTGACTATTTTCATTACGGGAAGGCTCCATTAACTTGGATGGTACCTGAAACCCGAGTTGCTGCCTTTCAACTCGGGTGACAAACAGAAGACTTTAATCCCAAAGGTGTTAATGTTCCATTGTTGCGATTATCTTATCCAGCTGGTGCTATGATAGGAACATCAGGGCTGTAACGACTCACTTAATGCCACGGGCACACACAGGAAAAAGTGAACTACCCTCTTTTCAATGCAAGTAATCTAGTTTCTTCTTTAATTTAGGCTCTTAACTAAGTTTTAGAAATATGGTGAAACAGAATATCGTTCTCCCTTCAATTGCATTAAAGTTTCCTATTTTCGGATGCTTCACTCCAGTTACGCGCATTGATCATGTATGAAAAAGGAATCAGAACAGCATGGAACGTTCTTTCCACATGTCGAGCTTTTTTATGCACATGCAAACAACGTAACGTCGGATAAAGGACTCCAAGAGCTGCGCGTATACTGTGACATGACATATCCTATAGAGCGAAATCACTGAATTGCTAGCCGGATCCGTTTGTAAATAGTATGGCCAACCTTACATATTACGTACGTGTACAAACACCTGCAGTCGACTAGTCGATTGTGACACAGTAAGCTTACAAACAATGCAATATCGGTGTGATCGACGTAGTGTTGCAAAAGTAAGAAAAATGAGATCGAGTAATTGTTTGTTTATTTAGATTTGATCTAAAACCACCGGCAACCAAGCAAGTTTTCAAGCGTAGACTTTCCCTTCCGCTTAACCACGGCCCCTGGACAAAACGCGATGTCGATCGACTTGTATATTGACACTATGATCGACCATTGATAGATTGACATGGCGTTTCAAAAGTGTGAAAAATGAGAATCAGTAACTTTAGTTCGCTTAACATTTGATCAAAAACCTACCAAACACATCAGACAAGGCCCTACTCTTACGCAGAAAACCAAAGCTCTCAAGCGTCGACTTTCTCTTCCGCGTTTGAGACTTTCTTCTCTTTCGCGTTTGAGAGAAACAAACGTCGGCTTTATTCGGAAATGGTCGGCTATTCGTTGTCGTAACGTCAGTCCGATGGTGTGCTACAACCGATGTGAACGTCGGAATAATTCGGGCTGTAGTCGGTAAAGCAAGGTTGACCTCGAGAGCGATTCCCAGTACAGTACACGTTCGCAGATGGCGGTACTACAGGCTGATACTAGATAGCAACAAGTTCACCGCGTAAATTGCTAGACTACATATAGCCACATCGGCACTTCTGAAATGTTATCTCCGGCTTGCAAGACAACAAAAATATCAAAAATATTATTATCAAAACAAGAATATTGGGGCTAGAAAGCGAAACATTGCTGAAAAGTAGCCGGCCAAAATACGGAAGTAGCCGGTCAATTTGGCTGGCATCGGGCTAAAAATGAACACGCTGCAAACAGAGGGGGGTCGTTGCGTTGGACAAGTAGCCTTTGGCTCTTTGACCAGAAAAATAAGTTAGTGTTCATTGATAATTCAAAGCCTGGAACCGTTGACACCAAATTTTGCTCGTGACTTTCATTGCATTGCATGCACCTTTCAGCAATGCCGCTCATTGAGGCTGAACTGAAATTGCAAGAGTACGTTTTAGTAAAATTCCTGTTTTGTTGAGCTAATTTTCGCTACCGTACTTTCTTTTATAGGGTTATAAACATTTATACAGAGCAAAAAATCTTCAGTTTGTCTCCTTTCGATCGTATAGAGATATTGTGTGACGGGAAAATTTAGTTCAAGGGACACTGACCAGCTAAAATAGCTTTTCGTATGCAAAATCAGCGTATGTTACTTAACAGCCGGTATTGTTTAAGGTATTGACTCAGGTTCGTTGGTCAATTTTAGCGATTTTGTGATTATTTTATATTCTGAACCCCTGAAATATGATCTTTGTATTAGAGAAAACAGTGAGGCAACATTGTACTGGGAAATGTCTGAAATTTTAGTGAAAATACGGCCTTCTAACCACTGCACGAGTTATTATTTTCTTTTTGTTTTAACGGTCCGGATTACTGTCAGCCTTGTCGTTATACCTTGAAGGAGATTATGTAAATTTTTACGCAATATGTTGCGCATGCGTGTACGTCTTCATAAGAGACGCAATTCCAACATGGTTGACGACAGCCGGCAGTATAAGACGGGGCCAAAGAGACTCTATTCAATCTTCACTGGAAAATATGCTTCTAAAACAGCAGCTATATTTTGGACTTAGTTCTAAAATTGTCAATCCGACACTATTATGTCGGTCTAGAGCACAGCAACGTACGCGAAATGTCGCTTCACGATCGGCGCCGGTCTATTTCTTTCTGTGGTCAAGAGAGTGTCACTGGGTGTCGCGACACGTCTCCGTTTCAGATTTACAATCAGTGAATCTGTCGAGTATCGCCTCAGTCGTTTATTTTAAGTCATGAAGAATTGCTTTTACGTGTAACTGAAGTTGATTTTGGTTTCATACCCCGGACCATAATAGTACATGTCACAGTCGAAAGCGAAATAGCGCACAAAAAACCCGGTATCATTCCTAATGCATGGTGAGCAAAAAGACTGCAGCAGATCACATGTGAAAACTACAAAAACAAGTGCGACTTACTCGCATTCATTGAACTTCTCAACTACAGAATTTTTTAGAGCATCGAGAGTTGGTCGTCTCATCTTCGAAAGCAAGCAAGCAAGTGACGTCCCGTACTATAGGCACAAAAATCGGCGCTAAAATGAACTTGACAACCATTTCACACTTGGTAGGACCTACGTGCATAAATTACGGGCTATGGGACCGGAAGTCGAGCGCTTGCGAGCAAGGGAACGCGCGTCGTCGGCAGAACGCAGACCTGCAAACCATTCCAGCTGTATTTTTTTAAAGTTTCTAATCTTGTAACCAGACTCTAACCGTTACCAAACAGTGTACAGTTAATATAATAATAAGCTAGATACGTATTTGACAAACAGATTATGCCCTGAATGATCTTTCTAGTGTTTATCGTGTAAACAGTACCCACCGCTTAAACTTGAAACTTAAACTTAAAAGACGTAATTTTTGCGACATTTAGGCGTACGGTCCAGGATGACGTTGAGTTTTGCCTGCCTGTTGTAAAACTGTATACATCGAAACAATATGGAGCCCTACTTTCGGCCTCTGAGAGTATACACGACAGATCATGCAACTCGACAAAACTGTTGATGATAAGGCCGCTCTGTTTTACAAAATGTACACTTGTTATTACGATTCATCGTGGTAACAGTCGGCCTTGTGAAATTTGGTTAAAGACCAACGAGCAAGCAAGATGTTCTAGCGGTCCACAAACAAACGCAGCGACACTTGAACTTGACTGTCGACTGCAGGTAGCACAATTGGGCTGTCGTGTAACATCTGGTCCTTGTGTCGGGTGTAGTTCAAAACCACGGAGGTAAAAAAATACCTCCAGGTTCAAAACCAAATATGTTTAGTATGTTTAGTCAACAACACTGTTCTCGTAGTAGTTTTTTTGTCTTAAACTCTTCTATGAACCGTTTAGGCTATGTTTTTAACGCTTCGACGGAAAATCAAAGTAAAGAAAACGGAGTCAGTTTGATAAAATGAAGGGCTGTATCATGTACATTTGTGTACATGTAAATTCCGAACACTTTAAGTGTAGAACTAGTGATCATACTGGGTGTTGTTATCATATGACACAGATATGCTAACATTACCAGGGTTACACTCACTAGACGAGTATTATTATAATATTGTGTCACATTGTTGCACCAAAATCAATCCATTCCATTGGTAGAATCTGCATGCACGGACGTAGTTCATACTGATCTGAATGTAATCAGCTGCACCGTGCTATGCGCGTCGATCGGAGGGATTAGACTCTTCGTAAATGTAAAAAGTCGCAGACAAAAAATTATTATGTTGCGACATTTTCAACTCCCCCAACCCCCGATCTGGCGTACAATAGAGATCAAATTCCCCACTACCAGGACACGAAGTGCGATCAATATCCCCTGTTGCCTCGCACTCCCACAGTGGAAACATTGATAGGTGCATGACATTCAAGTCTGAATCACATGATTCAGAGTCAGTCATCATCTGCATCTGTTAAGCTTACAGGTCTTGACGGAGAAATTTTCATCATTTATTCCAAATTTCAGTCAGTCATAAGGACCGACATGTTCCAAAAACCTTTTGGCCCAACGAGAAATCTGTCGGTCTCGGACCGTCGGACCGACGTTAATTTCGCACACTGAAAGGGTGAGGGAAAGGAGTCTGGGTAACTATCCCAAGCAGCGAGAAGTCAAAGCCCTCAGCTGCTTGTTACACTTGTGGGAAAACTGGTCATTTAACAAGAAATTGTCCCAAACAAGTCTGATAAAATGCAGGTTCAGCAAAGACAAAGGTCGTTGGCCATGTCAGAAGTCAGGACGACAAAGGCTATGAACTTTTGGCTGAATTTGGTAATAACTGTTGAGGAGTAGCCGACCCTCAGCAAAGCGGAACAAAGTGATGAGGACTTGAATCAGAGAGTAGAATAATCTGATGAAAGTAACAGTGCTTCAGAACACCTCGATAAGGTCAATAAAATCCAAGAGGTAAATTGGTCACATAACGAACACAGTGATTCACTGGATATCTCCAGATTGTTTGATGACGACAATTCTAACAAATGTGAAACAGATGATGTACATGCCAAGATTTCCTGGCACAAATGCTGAGGGTTCGAAATCATTACCATATGAAACGATTCCTTATTTGAGGTGTGAACTGACTATCAATCAGTGATTGCTCTACAAATATCACGGGTTATGTCATATTCACAAACATTGTTATCTTTTGTCCTGCTTGATCGGTAGTTTATTTACTCTCTGTGGAGTCATAAACCATTAATTCAGTAACACGGAAATTTTCTGCGTTCAGGGGATTAGTCTAGATACATGGTTTGTGCCAGCCAATACCCTCCCATGATGCATCAGCCCTTAAAGAAGCCGTTTGATGAGATTTCATCACATCTGAGTGACATCAGTGATAACAAGGAAAGTGATGACGTCACTTCTAAAGTGTTCAAGAATATTTCCACTGGATTAAAATGTAAGCAGGAGTATGCTGAAATATTAAGAAAAGATTAGGATAAGTTTAGAAAACTTAAATCTGCAGATCCTACTCTTACAAAGATGCGAGAGCATGCAGATGCAACTTATTTGTCGGAAAACCAAACTGGGTTTCTCTTGCATGAGAAATTATTGTATCGCAAGTGAATTTCTTCACATAAAGTGCGTCAACCTAGACAAATTGTAGTACCAGCGGAATGTCGCAATGCATTGCTAAGAGTGTCATGGGACATACCTCTGTCAGGACACCCTGGCATTGAACAGACTAAACAATAGTTGCTACTATACTACTACTGGCCCTGTATTTCAAGGATGTTGCAGAATACTGCAGGACTTTAGGTCCATGTCAAAAATCTGTAGGACGAACTGAATCTGAGAAAGTTCCTCTTGTTTTGATGCCGATTCGAGTTCATTGCAATGGATATCGTTGGTCCCTTGGAAAGAACTCGAGTTAGAAGTAAGTTTATTTTATTCATTGTGGATTATGCAACACTGTATTCCGAGCCCTCGGCTATGCCAGACCAGGAAGCCGAAACTGTTGCAACAGAAATGATTGAAGTTTTTAGTCATATTGGGTTACCTGGTGAAATTTTGACAGACCAGGGTACAAACTTCATGTAGCGTTTTATGGCTGATGTGTGTGCTAATTTGAAGATCTCAAAGATTAAAACTAGCCTATATCACATGAAGGAAACGGGTTAAATGACATGTTCACTGGCACTCTCAAGGCCATGTTACAACTTTTTGTAGCAGAAGACTTGGGAGGAGTGAGACCGATATTTGCTGTACCTTTTTTGCGTACAGAGAAGTATTGCAAGCAAGTACCGGTTTCTCACCTGTCGAGCTAAAGTATAGTCAACGTATAAGGGGACCAGTTGTTGTAATCAAGGATCAGTGGACTGAGAAAAGATTACAGGATGAAAACTTGGCGCAATACGAAATAATGATGCGAGAAAGGCTTGCCGACATTAGACAAATTGTCGAGAAGAACATGGAAAAAGCCCAGGCATGAAAAAAGGTGGTATGATAGGGAAACAAGGAAATGTTCTTTTAGGAACGGTGATAAAGTACTTGTACTCTTACCATCATCCACGCATAAGTTGAGTGCTCAGTGGCAAGGACCATCCACTCCCAAACGTTGATCATGAATTGATGGTGGCTGTAGAAAACTGAAGCGGGTTTATCATATCAACATGTTAAGAGCATGGAGATGGAGAGATGTAGTAATTGCCAACTAGGTAAATGCAGATCAGCGTGCAGAACTGTTTCGCCTACTGCAAGAGTACAGTGATTTTCTAACTGATGTACAAAGTTGTACTGATCAGGTAGAACACGATGTGATAACTACTGACTAAACGCCAATTTGTCAGAAGCCCAGAAGCCATATTGTCTACCGCAGGCAGCTAAACAGACAGTTAAACAGGAACTGCAGAAAATGCTGAAAGCTTAAATTATTACTGAATCAAAAAGTCCCTATGCCTCGCTGATCATCTAAGTGGAGAAAAAAAGGTGAAGTTTGATTCTGCATGGATTTTAGGAAACTGAATCAGATTAAAGTATCTGTCGCATATCCTATGCCTAGACCAGATGAATTGATTGAGGAAATTGATTGATTGAATTATATATTAATTATCGATCTGACAAAGAGAGATTGGCAAATTCCCCTAAGCCAACATGCTCGCGAGAAGTCCGTCTTTATCACTTCTTTTAGACTGTAAGAGTTTACTGTAATGCCATTTGGGAGGGAAAATGCGCAAGCCACTTTTCAGAGCGTAATGGATAAGACATTTAATCAGCTCAGAGAACATATATGGATGACTTTGGTCTGCATGATCATTCATGGGAAGATCATGTTAAACACCTGCGAAGCATATTTGAGAGGTACTTTGGTGGCAGTGAGGCTTTTTCATTAGTTACGGTGCTGGAAGTTGAAAACTAAAACCTATGGCAGGTAGGATTAATGCTGTTGTCAATTATCCAACATCAGTGAGAAAGCCTGACGTCAGATCATTTTTGGATTAGCAGGATACTACAGGAAGTTTATCCCAAGTTTCTGTGACATTGCAATCCCGTTGACTGAGCTGACGTGTAAAAATAGCCCAGCTATTTTTCAACGGACTCCGAGCGGGGAGGGTGCTTTCCAGAAGCTGAAAGATGTTTTAGCATCATCACCAGTTCTGGCAGTTCCAGACTATAATAAGCCATTTATGATGCAGACAGATGCGTCTGACCATGTTATTGGTGCAGTTTTGTGTCAGTATGATGACAAGAAAGAGGAACATCCGGTCCAATATATTAGCTGAAAACTCCTCCCCAGGTAGAGCAATTACAGAACCATAGAAAGAGAGTGTTTAGCCATTGTTTGGGCTGTGGAAACCTTGAATCCTCACCTTTACGGGAGAGAGTTAACAGTTCAAACAGATCACGATCCGTTGGTTGTTAGACAAAATATGTAGTAAAAATCGTACGTTATTGGGATGGAGTTTAACACTGCAAGAGCATCATTTTAAGATTGAGTACAAAAAGGGCAGCGAAATTACAAACCCTGACGCATTGTCGTGAATGTGGAGCTTGGACATACGATAGTGTGTGAAGATGCACGAATGAAGTAGTGAAAGGACTGAAGTGACCTGATATACACTGTTTTTAAAAATGTGTATTGAATTTCAACCCTTATAATAATGGTGTTTGCCCAGGTTGCTGAACCCAACTTAGACAGTAGTTGTTTTGTTTTGTTTTTGATCATGCACTTTTTTTTCGTTGAGTAGTGTTAGCATTGTATAATTTCATTTCAGTTTTGGCTAATTGTCGGAAAAAAGTTTGCCGTACTAGTGATGTAACTCCCTGCTTCATCAAAATAAGGAGGGAGGAATGTGACATAGTGTCATGACATTATTATCCATGAGATGTCATTGCTATTTATGAGGGCATGTATATCTGTCTTGGCTCACGTGTACTCAAGTCAGTCTCCAGCTTAGCAGCACTCTACGTACGTAGCTTAGAGCTTAGTGTAATAAAGTAGCATATTAGATTTACAAGTTTCCAGTCGTCTTTACATCCCTTCCACGTTGGAATACCAGCCTTGCCGGGCCCGACATGTTACCATGTAACCGACAATACCATCAAAACCTCAGTTATATATATATATATATATATATATATATATATATATATATATATATATATATATATATATATATATATATATATATATATATATATATCAGGTCCAGATTAATTTTGGAATTTCTATTGCATTTCGGAAAAGTACATTAATTAATTTTTTATACATGCATTCCTCTGCGTAGTTTTCTATGGAAATAGGGCCTTATAAATATTGATTTACATGCATGAGCCATATCTTTGTAATAATAAGAGTATTTGGGACAATTTTTCAGTGAGTATAGCAATATGACAGAGCATCATAAAAATGCACAAGCAGTCATGTAACACATCTAGAAGATCACGTGATCATGCGGCCATATTGGATTTTACAAAAAAAATCAAAAAATGTTGCATATTTTGTTATTTCAATATATAAATGTATTTTTTTCAGAGTAACACTTAAAAAATTACTACTTACGTTTAACTAACTCAAATTCAGTAGGGGGAACACATACTTTAAAACATATTCCACATAAATGACGTTAATATGCATATTTATTACAAGTTCATCTTCGAACAACAGGTATCATCTGACATTCAAAAGAGAGCTATATTATATATAAGCTTATATACTGGTAGCTAGTTCTATGTGTAATTGTCATTGATTGATTGATGTCGTACAACATCTACAGGATACCCCATCAACGTTTGTGACGTCGGTCACTGGCCCTTTGTCGCACTTTTCTCTCAGCATGCTCAGCTGGCCTACCTTCCTGTCTTGCTTGCAATCTCTGTCTTTGCTCAACTGGTTCGGGAACATATTCAAGTTTGGTATCAGAGTTGCAATATGAAATTTGACTTCCGCAATCTACGTCGAGTTCAGTTTCACGATCAGTGACAATTCCACTATTAGTCCTAGAAAAACATGTTTAATGGCTTAGTCGGTGTTAAACTGCCTGCATCGCCATTTTTAAATACCCTCTGACTTAAAAACAACAACCAATCACACGATCCTTACAAATCACGGCGGAGAAATGGCCAAGTATGGCGGCATTTGTTTACCAATTTGGCGCGCATGCTCATTTAGGTGTGACCTCTACCTCGTACGCTACGCTAGGCTTGAGGAAATAGTCAACAAACATGATGTAGATCAAACAAAGTCAACGTATATCGAACGCATATAAACGCGTACATTCTTGGCGCGTTTACGTGCCTCTTGCGTTTACGCGCCTCCTTGGGACCAATCCTGACGGGTGTAGCATGCTAGCAGGGTACGCTTACCCATTCCGGACACCTGGTACCACCACAAACTATCAGTGGTTCCGGATGGTCCTACTTAAATTTGTAAATCTCAAATGTCCCATGGACCTGGTAATGTATTACCTTGAATGAAAATGATTATAGGACCAGTTTAATGTCATACTGCAGTCTGGCCGTTGGCGCAGAATGCGCCCTCCCGCGGTGAAAGTGTTTAGTTTACATACATTTTCTCCTCACTGTGGACATATCAAAACATGACCTTAACTTTTAAATAACACTTTACTTACTTACAAGGCCAAAATGTCGACAGGAGTAGGCATACATCGGCCTCCCTGATATCACCGAGAAGACATGCTTTGCTTATCAAATGTAATCGTTCCGTAATGAGAGCATAAGAAAATTATAAGAACCATACTGAACCATCAAATTTATTTTGTATCTTAAGAACAAGGACCACGATTTTGATGTGTCATGGTCAATTCTTGTAAGAGCATCGAGTGACTGTTAGAATCATAAGCAGGCAATGTAATCTTTTTCCATCAGGAAAGCTACCCATAATCACTGCTATTTATGTATGCTTTAAAAATTTCCGTAGATTAGTTTCAAATGTGGCCACCAAAAGAAAGACAATTTTTCGAAAAACAACACCATTTGAAAATTTGTGATGGTAGAATATTATTTTTTCCTAAACTTCGTTGACCTGCTTTTGGCAAAACAAAAAGTTCACACAGAGCAAAGTAACAGACATGCGACAGTGAAGATACTGTCAACTAAGGATTTTAAATAGGGAAATGAGACATCACCCAGTCTCATTTTAAGTACTTGCGATTAAGACAGTTGTTTACGTATTTACATTAACATTAGGATATTGTCGGACATTACCATTTCTGTTGCCTTGACTTCCTGACTGCATATTGTCTGCTGCTCTTACATTGAGAGTACCAACGATCAAACACACAAGCACTGGAACTTTGGTTAAGTCCATGGCGAAGCTCATTTGGTTGGCTGGTAATAAAAGAAATATATATAAACGTTACTCTATTTAGTGATTGCCTACTTCCCCACTTGTGCACACGGTGTACTGCCTGTAAGCCTACATTTGTTAACAAAATGTGCGCAGAATGTTTTCACGAACTTCTCCGAACAAAAGACAATAGTTTGAATATCAAACAGTAAGCTACGCAGTTCCAGAGTTTGTGTTCACCGTCATTATATTTCTTGAAGACTGTGGACATGCTGGTTTAAATGTGTGTGCTTTCAATCTTATACTGGTTCTGCAATAATCGTTCGGATTCGATAATCAACGATTTCGCTCAAGAAAATGCCTTGAGAGTAATGGTATATAGTACAATTTCAAATTATGTAGTCCGTAGGCTAGAGGGGTCCACCGTACACCCCCAAACATCCCTACTACATGAGTATTTTTTGTTCTGTAGGACCCGCTAAACAATAAAAATGTTAACGTTGGGTATTTTTGGATGCACTACATATCTGGGCTGGTTTTTGATTTGCATGTGCCTCGAAAAATGGCGAAAAATGTGTAGGGGAAGTGGGTACCATAACCTCACCTACATTAAGTAAACTAGCTTGAAGTAAAAAACACCTTACTTTTTGGAAAGCTCAGATACTGTGCTTTATGAGAATTACCAACTTTAGCAAAATAAATTTGTGTACTAAGTATAGAACGAATTTAAAATGATTTTTTGACAAATTTGAAATTGTTTGCCCAAAGTATCATGTATCAATTGTGATTTACCTTTTACGAAGCAAAATTTCGACAGCGTTTTGTGTTTACATTATTGATTTCTTCATATTAAACAAGAGAATAAGTGTTAACATATGATATTTAACAATACACTACTTCTCTGGAGTCAATTTTGAATTGCATGTATGGTATAGGGTGCGCAAAAGCTAGGGTATGGGTACAACATTCTTTCCCTGATGAAGTAAACTGGCTTGAAATGCCATATACCTTATAATTTTAGGAAGTTTAGATACTGGTCTTTCTGATATGCATAAGGTATTAGTAAAACCAGATATGGACTGAATATGCTCACGTTTTTTACAACAGGTTCATTAATAGTAGTACACTTCACAGAACAATGAGGTATATGTTATCACTATATGTAGCAGGTTTTTTTTTAACTTCGCGCAGTACTCTCAGAGTTTAATCACTAATTACAAAACTTTATTTAATATGCAAATGAGCTGTTAATTAACTTGATACTGCTCAATGCTTTATGGGACAATTAGATATCCATCAGATCAACATTTGTAGCACGATTTATTTAATTTAATGCAGTAATTTTATAGTAATGTCACTAATTACCAAGTTCATTAAATATGCAAATCAACCCTTAATTAACTTGACACTGTTCAATGATTGATAGCACAATTAAATATTTATCAAATCAATACGTGCAGCACATTTCACCAAATTTTGGTGCCGAAATTTCAGAGTTATATACCTAACTACAAAGTATATTAAATATGCAAATGAACCCTTAATTAACTTTACACTATTAAATGCTTTACAATTCAGTTAGATATCTGTCGTATCGGTATGTGCAGCAGTTTTCATCACATTTGCTGCAGCTATTTCGAAGTTATATGACTAATTATAAGACTTCATGAAACATGCTAATGAGCTAATTATTAACTTGACACTGCTCAATGCTTTTCAGTACAATTGGATATTTATCAGATCAACATCTGTAGCAAGTTTCATCAAATTTAATGCTGTAATTTTGGAGTAATATCACTAATTACAAAACTTCATAAAATATGCAAATGACCTATTTGTTAACTTGACATTGCCAAATGCTTCTCAGTACAATTAGATATTTATCAGAACAACATCTGTACCCAATTTCACTGACTTGGATGCCGTAATTTTAGAGTTATATACCTAATTACATAGTTCATTAAATATGCAAATGAACCCTTAATTAACTTCACACTACTAAATTCCTTACACCACACTAAAATATCAGTCGGATCAGTATCTGCAGCAGATTTCATCACATTTGGCGCAGTTATTTTGGAGTTATATGACTAATTACAAAACGTCATAAAATATGCAAATGAGCTATTTATTAACTTGACACTGCCCTATGCCTCTAATTATAATTAGAGATATATCAGATCAATATTTGTTGCAAGTATCATCTAGTTTGGTGCAGGAATTTCAGAGTTATCTCACTAATAACAAAAGTTCATGAAATATGCAAACGAGAAGATAATTGACATGACACTCACAGTATCATGATAATGTTCTGAGATTGTGTTCTGTGAAAAGTTTCATGAAATTTTGTGCAGTATTTCTTGATATATGTCTACACTGTCATTACCGTCTCCGTAGGGAAACCATTCAACGATCCACTGCATGAAAACCCAATAATTCAGATAAATTCACATTAATGAGTTGCCTGTATTATAGTGTAATACACGTGAATTCACACGAATTCACATGAATACAGGCTTGCTGAATACAAAAAATGGATTCTTGACTGTATTCATCTGTATATGCACTCTTCAGCTAAAATACAGGCAATAATCCATGTGAATACAGTAAGTATTATAGGGTTTTTATGCAGTGCGATATTGCATAACTTCATTAATATGCAAGCCACACTAACCAAAATCTAATCCGATCTTGCAAGTAGCATATGGTACCTGTCTACCAAATCTGGCTTGAATCCGTTTAGGCGTTTTTGAGTTATCGTGTAAACAGACAGACAGATAGACACACACACACTAACATACACACACATACGGATAGACAGACAGACATCGCTATGACATTAGCTCACGTGTTTACACACGTGAGCTAAAAACTGGTTAAACCTTCCCAATATTTCTTTCTAAGTAAAAAGATTGGAGTAGAACTGTCTCTTTTTAGTATCTATTGGCTCATTCACTGTTAAACCTAATCACGTGTTCCTAGTCTTCAACTTGTGTATCGTCGGCGTACATTAAGCACTCACAATTGAAATGGCTTACATGTATAACATGATTGGAACTATATTGGGATAACTGGATTGGCACAATTTCCTAGTCTTCAACTTGTGTATCGTCGGCGTACATTAAGCACTCACAATCGAAATGGCTTACATGTATAACATGATTGGAACTATATTGGGATAACTGGATTGGCACAATTTCTTTAGAATTTAAAAAAATTGTCTAGTATTACACCATATTTGCTTACCATCTTTGAAATTTTATTCAAAGTTTACGATACTCTTGAAATGTCATGAGTAAGCATCAGTGCATGATAGTATCAGATGTAATATTGTTCAAAACGTATGAACAATATTCATATTTAAATAAAAATATGTGCTTGTCTGTATTTTCTTGGTTACTGACAAGTACTAATCTCGGATTGCCACTTTGCCTTGGCCAAAATAAAGTTCTTTGCAGATTAACAGTAAGTAAATCAGGGTCATTCAAAGTGTGTCCTGACCCAATTTAGTGTTTCCAAAGCCCTAATTGTATTCAAATGACCGTCATCCTCATACATTCACCCCAAATACAACTTGTCAAATATTTTATTTTTTTGATAAAATAATCCCGAAAATAATATTTGCTATGCCATCAAGGTGATTAAAGAATTGACAATCCAATCAGAATTTGAATGTGCCTTTTTGTACGACGGGTGTTAAGTCTAGTTTATCTACCCTGGTTGGTAACACTGCTGGTGGACAGAATTGTCCCCGAGGTTATCGTTCGCCCAGTTAAAGCGATGAAATTCGTTTCTTCGCTTCGATAAAGTGTGTATGTGCGATGTATGATAGTGAGCATGCGTGCGTGAGTGCTTCACGAACTCTAAAACGTGTTGAGCGGTCTCAGTCAGAAAAATGTAAACAGCTTAGCCGGCTATTGAACCACTCTTTTTTGGGAGTGGAGATTTAGCCGAGTGGTTCTGTCTGTGGCCTCTCAGCTAGGCGACTGATGCCGTATGTTGTGGGTTCGAATCCGATTGAAAACTATCCGTATTATATCTGTTTTTAGTCGTCTAAGATAAGGGTACAGTTGGAAAGTCGTTCTTTAAAATTTGAAAAAATCTTTCTAAAAGAATTTAAAATTCGCATTTAGGAAGGTTGTTAAAGTCGTACTCGTTAATTAATGTTCAACCGATGGGGTCTGTAAAGAAAATCACCCCATTACGAGAATTTTACGGTGAGTTTATCTCTATAAAGTCTATGTGCTCTCTGATGTCAAAATAATTTACATTTAGTAATCAAACGAAGCAAAATCGAATGAGTATTTTTAAAGATCAGTCTTGATAATTCCGTATTTACCCGTTTAAACAGAGTACCTCATGAGCAGGTCCCTTTTTAAAGCTGAAATAATTTGGAAATTAAAAATCACATTAGTAGTAACATCAAAGTGACGAAATATGTTAGCAGAGTCAGAAGTTGTATTTTCCTTGGAGTCAAAAAAACTATATTATAGAGAGCTTCGCAGTATGGCACTAATACAGATTCATTAATCTAAATATATAATTCAAGTTAAATAAATAATCTATTTGGTCCAAAAAAAACGAAGAAAAGACGATCGTAACACTAGGTCTAGGGTTTACGTGTACCTCGGCTTAGTGGTGATACAGGTGTACGGCATAGGCATGCCCTGCTAGGGTGCCATACCCGTCAAGGGTGACTCAAAATGACCCATTTGACGAAAGTAACAAATTTACTGTAATTCTTTAAACCAAAAATTATTGTCACGAGTTATAGCAAAGGTTAATTTTCCTCATCCATTGAGAAACAAATTAGCCATATAACATCTACCATGGAATATTTGCTGTGAATCAGATTTCTGTGAAGAATGTTATAACTTTAAGATTAACTGAATCGCATAAATTGAGACTAACTTACTTTCCGTAAACTATTCGTCTCTGGTACGGAGTTCCAATTTCGTAGAAGTCTTCTGTCAGATTCCTATTCGACGGAAATGTCAAACGCTTTACAAATTGGTGTCAGTATGCAGTCACAGTGTTTGATGTTAGTTACACGTTTTTCTTTCTTCTGTCAGTTGAGTGACTGGAGCCTAACAGAGCAGATTCAGACGACAAAACAAATCTCTTGGCATCTGAGTGAGTTGATCATTTCACACAAATAAAAGCCAATCGAGAAACAGTATCTAATGAGCAGTGTCTCGTTACGGTGAATACCTGGCAGTACCTCGAGCACCCTCCCTTTTTACCCAAGAAATCTGTTACTTTGAATGCTTTTCTTTTCTAATCATCCATGGTATGAACTTTTAATAAAGTACAGAGGTTAGCACTCACTCTGGAGCGACAGAATGGTGTTTGGAAAGTTTTCTTATTCCAACAGGTTGGGCTACGAAAGAGCTGCTTTGATTACCATTTATACATTTGTCCCAAGAGGAAAGCTGATTGAACTTTTGTGATATTTAGAATTCGCAGTAAGGCGACAGCTTCTTTGCTACTCTCAGTAATTTGAAACGTAATGTAAAATGGACCGAAATCCATAACGTAAACTGCACTTTATAATAAGTAGACCTCCAAATCGTTTGTAATCGATAATCTTGCCAACACATACGTTTGGGAATCGGGATGTGTCGAAGTTCATGATACATACTACTAAATGTAGTCTTGTGAAGGTCAAACTACATATTTTGACGTCTTTCAGAAGACACTGAACATGTGTACACAATGTTACGGATTACATTTGTATTTACAATAGCCCTTAGCTGTCCATTTGAAAAGATTACTGTCTCTTGGTCCCGGAGGGGACGACTAGCAATCTTTCCATCTGTTCGCTTATGTTCCATATTATTGATTGCAAACTAGCTTTTTTGTACGAGACCACTCATGTTATAATCATACATAGTACCTTTTATCCAGGCGAACAAATAATTAAGCGTGAATCTCTCATAAAAGATGGCCAAGAATGTGTTCAAATGAGAATATTATATTCCACGATATGTAGATGTATGAGACTGCTGCCGTAGTTGCGCAGGAAAATGGGATCACTCTGGTATAGGATCATTAAAGGGATAGTCCACCCACATATCAACCTGCCTTTAAAAGTTGAAGAAGATTATTTATGTAACATTTATGATGAAAAATGTGCTGCTTATTCTCCTAGAAATTAATGTTTTATTAACTGATGTGTATGACGCCATTTTCGCAATATGGAATCGCCACATATCGGAATTGCTCAGAGAGGCTTAACTTTTAATGACGTAAAGTGCTCGTGTTTGGTTGAGGAAGTTAGGGGGTATCGCTAGGGGGTCTGATCTACCATACGTTTGTATTGAGCTACTGCCCCATGAATACACTTTACTTCTAACCTTATAACTTTGAACCGGAATTCAGTGATACTGAACTCCAGGATTTCGAACATGGTGTTTCCGAGAAATAGACGGAAACATCGATATTTCAGAAGTAAAAGAAGAGCATGTGGCTCCACCAGTTACCGAAGGAAACTGTATAAGCATTGCTCTTTTGGTAGCTCCATATAAGTTACATCGTTACTGTAGGCCATGTTTGGAGCTGAACCACGGTCCATCCACCGTGGCTGAACACATCTTCGTTATCGCTCGGTAACGAAACGAACTCTAACTTACCCAAAGGGTTGTATTTTGGGGCAAAAAATTTTGATCAGCATTGCAAGCTAGTTGTTATCACTTGAAAAACATGATATTGGATTTCAAACTCCCAAACGGAACTGTATGACGACATTAATTGCTCCGCATGTTTAGCCATTGCAACACTGGTTTTAAAATACGGTTAACTTGTTTATAACAAAGAATGGTTATCGAAAATTGCCAATTCAAAGTGCTTGTTTGTCAGTTACATATAGAAAAAGAATGAACGAATGAGAAGAAGATTCAAAGCACCGTTCCCCATGGGGGAGGGAGGACAGACAAAGCGAACGACCGGAAACGGCTCAGCTGTCCGACTGTAAATGGTGTGTCCCCTATCTAACAAACAACAGTTATACATACAGACTTTCATATTCTCCGGGACACTAAATTAAACTTCAAACACGCTTTCATGTTCTAGGAGTACTAAATGAAATATCAATTTATCCTTTCAACGTACAGTCATAAAACACACTAAATTTGTCCTGTTCTAACAACTCAAATTGAAGCTAAACGTAAGTTGCCAGTAATTAGAAACCGCCATGGAGTTAGGAAGAGATCACGAATCCGAAGTTGCCGTTTCTGCTGTCAACTTGGTGAAGTCTTGGAAAAAAATAATTGAGAATGGTCAAATTCTGAAAGCCACGACCTTACGACCAGTCATTGGGAAAACGTTTGGGAGAAATTAAACACTTTACAGCAACTTCCGGGCGACATGTCGTGGAGAAAAACGACCGAAAAAATAAAACTCCAAGCCACGACCTCGCGGCCGGTCTTGGAGAATAGTGTCGGCAAAAATTTAACACCAAAGTTACAGAAAGATGATCACAAGAAAACTCTCCGGCGGTTCAGAAAAATC